>NW_027128150.1:0-15000 GCF_037325665.1 Littorina saxatilis
CTCGTCTCTCTTCCTTTAAAAAAACACACGTTCAGCTAGGCATTCGTCTTAACTGCAAGCATGAAACTGTTCAGCTGGCAATAAGGTGAGAGCCGGGAGGGCTTCGACCAGCAGCTGAAGAACAAGAAGCTAAATTTTTCTTGCACGTGCAACTCCAAACGTGGATAGAAAAACAAATCTCAAACACCTGGTGAGGAAAGTAAAACCGAGGTGCGATCCCTGGTTGAGTCACCTTCGCCGTAGCGAGCGTTAAGAGTGAATTCGCTCAACAAGCAGCAACAGCACAGAGTTGGCATCTCATGGAAACATGTCTCTTGTCGTTTTGTTGTCATCCCAAAGAAGTATACTTCCCAATAGAGGATTTTTGGAAATAACACGCGTGACATTATTGGCCAATCACTAGCGAGGGGCGAGGAGACAGGCCGCTCGCTAGTGATTGGCCTATAATGTTACGCGTGAAAGTGTGCTTCATATTTTCCATGAGCATGCCCTCTTTCAGAACGCATACCAACCCGGCAGTTATTTCTAGAAGCGTCTTTTCCTTACTCGGACACTGCCATGCCAATTGAGAATTCCTTACACATGTATTTCGAGGACGCTCTGTAATCCTTGTACGGCCCATTATAGCAGATGCGGGTTTCTAAGGAACAATTAATAATAATTTTCTTTTTCTGAGTGTTTCAATGTTTTTCCACATTTCTTTTATTGTAAGGGTTTGGAGCGCAAACATAGATACTCTGTGACTGTAAAGTGTTGTTTTGTGCGGATTTGATTTTGTTCATTGTTATTTTTTCTTGTTTGTTTGTTTCACGTTAAAACGACAGCTAATCTATATTATTGACGCATGGAACAGAGATCGCTGTCAACAGTTTCTTGTATGGTTATATTTCATTGTGTGGACATGTTTGTCTTCATGCATGGTTTGGTTCACCAACTCGTGGCGGTGTCTATAGATTGTGTACATTTGTAATATTTCACCTGGTTGTGTCGTTTCTCTCTCTCTCTTTCTCTTGATATTTGTATCATTCTGCGTATCTGTCATTAGATATCTATAATTTGCTTCAGTGCATGTGTGTGTGAGTGAGCGTGTGTGTGTGTGTGTGTGTGTGTGTGTGTGTGTGTGTGTGTGTGTGTGTGTGTGTGTGTGTGTACAATCATTTTTTCCATCTGTCTCTCTGTCTGCCGGGATGTGGATTCTTTTTTTTCTGCTCCAGTGATCTCTGATCTGTGTTGTTTTCTTCTATTTTATTTTTGTTTGATTCGTGTATTCACTCTTTTAAATATCAGAAAACAAACACAATGTTCTCAGCTTTGTAGATACTGCATTGTAACGTGACAGTTCCACAAAGTGTATCACAAGTGTAATGTTTTAAAATGTGTGTGAGTGTGTGTTAGTGTATTTGTGTGTGTGTGTGTGTGTGTGTGTGTGTGTGTGTGTGTGTGTGTGTGTGTGTGTGTGTGTGTGTGTGTGTGTGTGTGTGTGTGGATGTTTTCTGAATGAAAGTATCTGTACATAGGCTTATTTTTTTCTCATAACCAGTGTACATATGTTCACATCTGCAATAGTAACGTTGTAATTCTTGTTCGAAGCAACATTTTTAGAAACACATAGTAAATACCATTCTTTCCATACCATCCTGAAGAAGGCAGTTACATGCCAAAATATTGATTTAAACGTACCTTACCTGGTTACTGGTGTGGTGTTTTTTTCAAAACATAGTAAATGTCTGTTTTGGTTTAATTTATTGAGCCAAAGTAAATTTCCAGTAGGTTGTACATGCTTTGTCAGCTGAAGATGTATTGGCCATCCGCCAACAGAGAAAGAGTATGTTTTTGTTGAATTTTGCCGTGGATAGCACATGTGGAGTTCTGTTGTGGAAGATATCTTCGCTTTGAAGCTCAAATTTGAAGTTTCAAATTCTAAATAAGGTTGTGGTGATGATGATGAGGACGATGACGATGATGATGATGATGATGATGATGATGATGATGATGATGATGATGATGATGATGATGATGATAATGATGATGATGATGACGACGACGACGTTGATGGAAGACGACAAGTCCTTCGATTATTAGTTGAAGACGGTGACTTTTGTATATAATAACACAGTGTTTTTTCTTACTTCTCATATTTGTGTGCAAGAGTACATTCTCCAAGATCACTTTGTTTTGTTTGTGTCTTTTGTTTACTATTTACGAGGAAATCATTTATTATCTCTGTGTATTGTCTTGTTCTTAAACAGACCATATTTAAAACTCACTTTGTGATATTTATGTTGCTATGTAACGTGCGTCGAACATCGTGGAGTGTGCTTAACTGACGATAAAGACTTAACTGATATTTGCCCAGTCTAAACTTTGCGGTATCTCTTCTCCTGCCTCTCAACAATCTTTAAGACTGTTATTGTTAAGTGTGTTTATTTTTGTTTTACAAGGCAAGGCAAGGCAAGTTTTTATTCCAATAAATACTTGCCTTGCCTTGCCTTGTAAAACAAAAATAAACACACTTGCATTCGCAAGTTTAGATGAGTTTTTTTCTGCCTGCTCTTGCGCAGTCCTTGCTTATGCATAGACTACTTTTTTTCTTGACCAAATACATTCTTTTGATAAACAGTAAGGTCTATGTTATATACATAAGCAGAAAAATGCGCGTGCGCGCGTTTCCGAGGTACAGGTAACACTCCCCCCCCCCCCCCACACACACACACTTTATTAGTCGTTCATCTGTTCATTCGGCAAACTGGGTTCCATTCGATTATTTGACTTCAGTGGAGTAAAAGTCCATTGTCAATTAGTTTGAAGTGATAGAAATAATTGTTACAGAGCTAAATTGCCGTTACATGTGTGTGTGTGTGTGTGTGTGTGTGTGTGTGTGTGTGTGTGTGTGTGTGTGTGTGTGTGTGTGTGTGTGTGTGTGTGTGCTTGCTTTTCTCGCGAGTATTTCATCCCTTTAAGGAACGTACCTTTGCGTCGGTTCTAATCAGGATCATTTGTTGTTGCTTTTAGCCGAACCGACACCTGTCATATAGATAATCCTCTATCCACGTAGCTTTTTGTTTGTGCGTGTTTATTTTACTTGAATCTTTTTTTAACTCTGCGTGTTCTTCACAACTACTTGGAGAAGTAACTTGTGCTAGATTTAAATGTTATTACTTCTACTAAACTTAACACAGTTTTTGTTTTTGTTGGGTGAGGAGGGGGTGGGGGTGGGGGTGGAGTTGAATTGAATTTAAAACATTACACTGTAAACTGAAGCAGCCAAAGTAACACACATGGTAAACACTAAATAGCATTTACAATGTGTGCTAGTTTTGCTACTATAATTATATAGTATCTCACATAATTTTCGCAGCTGCTTGCAAAAAGTGTGTTCAGAAGTGGAACCCTTCACTTGAGAGTGTACCGTGTGCTCAATTTGCACTTGAATTGTAAAGAGGCATCGACTCTAGGGCCAATCAAAAATAGAAGGTAACTTGACCAAAAAAAGATTGGGTCGGTAGGTCGTTTTTTTTTTTTACTATTATTATTTTATTTAGTCGATTTTGAAGGAGGTTACTTCCCTTAGTCTCAGTATGGTTCGCAAAATGTGCCAAAGTTGTTGGGGTTTTTTAGAAATGGAAAAAAAAGTTTTAGGGTCAGCGGGGAAAAATAGTGTCGGTCGGGTTACCCTAAACCAACATATATTTTTGTCTGGCCCAGTCATTGAAGATGAGGCGCCTTGTACATTCTTGACCCCTTTTCATTAGCGTAAAATATGGGTCGATTCTGACCAAGTTAGCGTATTTAACATTTTATTAATCTTTTTATCATACCTACCAATACGCAGACTTTTGCAGCTGTCAGTGTGATCCTCCTTATTCAATATTACAAACAGGAGGTTTTTTTATCCATTGTAATTTAAGCTGAAAGAACATAACCGTCCATACGAAAATAAGACTTATGAAAATAAATGGTTTTTTTCTGTTTTAAATTTGATTTTGGGGGGAAAGAAGTAGAGAAAGAGGACAGGAAAAAAGGAAGAAAAAGACAAAAATGGCTTATTATCATACAATTGTACGGAATCTACTGTTTTATAAAGGGCACTTCACCGCATTCCTATTTTCCTTGTTATTTAATTGTTTATTTTATAGTGTTATATTATATAAATGTGTTTTATAGTGTTATATTATATAGGCTTACAATTGTATTATATTATAATATGATAAATTATATTATATTATATTATATTATATTATATTATTTTGTAATATATTGTATTATATTTCATCATATTATATTATATTATATTATATTATATTATATTGTTTCATATGATATCATATTATATTACATGTACATTATGTAAGTGTATTTGCTTTAATCATCTTAGTCCGCAGCCTTGTTGATATTAGCTTTATTTAATGTGTTTTGCTCGACAGTTTTATCGCTTTAGCCTGTTTGTTTTGTGGACATATTTGCTCAACTCTGTTGTTCTTGATCTTTGTTGTGCATATTCGAAGAATTAAAACACCAGCATCTATACCAAGAAAAAAGAAAGTGTTAGTTGTGTTTCATTTTTCGTTTTTGTGTGTGTCTGTCACATAATTTGTTGGAAAATAATTGTGTGCGTTTGGTGGTATATGTTAAATTACCATTACACATTACATGCACACGTACGTTTGTCTATTTTTGCAGTTTCACATTTGAACTGGTATTTGAAGATAGTTTTCTTGTTTTCCTTGCATGCTTCTATGGTTCACTGCTGACACAAGAAAGTGTTCCACATGCAGAAGCATTATATACGCATATAAATCATCAAGCAAACAAACAACCAACCCAGAACTAGAAACAAACTCATATTATGCAACAAGCAACAAGCAACACACAAACAAACACACACACACACACACACACACACACACACACACACACACACACACACACACAAACCACAAAACACAACCACAACAACAAAGAAAAACCAAACCAAACACACTTAAACTTAAACAACAGGGTCCGTATGCATGAGGAGGAAGTCAGCAACACTGGAAGTAGAGGCCTCTTTTGGAAGTGGGAACTCCCGAAGTTTAACTTTCCAACTGTTCACTATATATGCATGAACGCCGGAGTGGTGACTTCGAGAATATTCGGTCAAAGTCGCGAAAATTGGGGGAATCCTAACTAGTACGCATGCGTTTGTGAACGGTAAGCTTGCCACCAGAGAAACAAATCTCATCGAGAGTTCAAAAAGGCGAACGTTGAGCGCGCTATAGTACTAACAGCGTTATTGCCTGTTGTTTTTTGAATGGTTAAACGAAAGAGTCGGTTCAAACCTGTGATGATTGTCTTGGAATCGAATGACTGCCTATGACAAATGACTTTGTTGGCCTGAATGTTAGGAGAAGAATAAATGACTATGTTGAACTTTTTTTTCTTTCTTTTTTGTTATCTCATTTGCATGCATGCAGCTTCAATTTGTTTCTCTTTTTTTGGCGGGGAGTATCCCTCTTCATTGATCTTTACTTTTGTTTTATTTTTTTCCGCTTTTTATATAAATGTTTCTACTTTAAATGTACCTATATCGTTAACAATACTATTTCTAAATGTATTTGAAACAACTTTTCTAAAATAACAATTCCCTCTCAGAAATGCATACAATATCCAGAGGGAAACCATATCTATAAATACTAACACACATTTTGGCAATCACTATCAAATAATTCACATAACTTATTATTGCCTTAAAACTTTGTGAATTTTCAAACACGCCCAAAAAACTTCCTTTAAGGTAATTTTTAATAATCATATTGTATTTACAAATCACTTTATCCTCAACGCATTTCCAAATGAACATAATTTGTGGGCACAAAAAACAAAACAAAAAACCAATTTCGTTCTCACAATAAGTACAACAATTACTGTATGTTGAACTTGTGTTTAAGAATTTTATATCGGTAAAACTGTTGGACAAACATAGATGCAGTAGTTATAGGGAAAATTTGGGTTACTAGTAAAGTTGAAAAGGAAGAACATTATTCAGTAGACCGTAAATAACTAAGTTTAGTGACTTGTTCCTTATTTATTGGGGAAATGTCTGTCAAGAAGTTTAGAAAAGACAATACTGTTCATCGGTGTTTTAATTTGTTTTCCCTCGTTAATTTTTGATTACGATGGCGATGCATGGTTATGTACAGTTGAAAGTCAAGATTGGATTTTTTTGAAAGCATAGGACAGTTTCTTTACGCATTTTAAAAAAAATGAACACAGAGGCAAAAACCGGTTGTTGCAGTCTGAATGCAATTGAGGTCTATAAAGAAAAAGGTTAATAAAAAAATAATGAAAACAATATTTAGCTCCCAGCGGCACTTGAACCCAGAGCGTCGGATCAAAATTCCGAATCCGTAACCACTGCACTATGCTACACTGGAAATTGCACGATGCAAAGATGTGTTATCAGTTATTCAGTCTTGGTAGTTTGAAAGCTCACCACCTTTGCCGAATGACTCGAGCACGTTTTTTTTCGGGCAGTAATTGATCGTACTGTCGGTTTTGAGCCACCCTGTTTCAAGCTTTTCACCTAAATTAAACAAGAATGTCACAGTTCGTGTCTATGGTGCAAGGTAGCCGACCGTCTCATTGTAGCCAAGTTACGACAGGTGCTCGATTGACGCATTTCACATCTTCGATATTGTGTCTGAGCTCATTTCCCAATGAGCTGTCTTTAAAACCTGAATTTTATGCAATTGTAGTATGCGTTGGAGGTTTCTTTTAGATGGGTAAGGACCTTTAGGGTGCGATATCGTCGTATAATGATGAAATTAACTTTGAAAGTGAGAACTTCGGAAGCAAAGTTGCCAGCTACTCGGTATGCACGAGCTAACTTGAACGCCGAAGTAGTGGCTTCGAGAGTCCTGAGGTCAAGGTCGAGGAAATTGGGGGAATCCCAATTAGTGCGTATGCGTTTGTAAACGGTAGGCTTGGCGACCAGAAGAAACAAATCTCATCGCGAGTTCGTAAATGGGCGAACGTTGATCGCGCTGTAGCTTTTACTATAGTTGTTGTTTTTTTTTTTTTTTTCTTTCTTTTTCTTTCTTTCTCTCTTTTTTCTTTTCTTTTTTTTTTTTCTCTCTTTTTTCTCTCTATTATTCTTCATCTTTCTTCTTTTCTTTTTTTTTCTTTTTCTGAACCTCAGTTACAATATGACTCGCTACGAGTATGATACTGTGAGCGAAGCTGAACAGTTTAAACGTAAACAGAATGGGTTATAAATAATAATAATATCATTCTTTCGTTTAACATGGACAATCTTCGAAAATGTACAATATTTTCAATCAATTATAATTTAGCTATAATTCTCTCCGTCAACTGGCATTTGCACACTTTCTCTCTTTCTCTATCCTCTCTCCCCATCCTCTCTCTCCCTCCCCTCCCCTCTCTCCCTCTCTCTATCTTTAATCGTCCTCTCTCTCTCTCTCTCCCCCTCTCCCCTTCTCTGTCTCTCTCACCCTCCCTGCCACTCTCTCTCTCTCTCTCTCTGATACTGTGAGCGATGCTGAACAGTTTAAACATAAACCCTACCATTCTCTCTCTCTCTCTCTGATACTGTGAGCGATGCTGAACAGTTTAAACATAAACAGATAGGGTTATAAATAGCAATAATATTCTTTCGTTTAACATGGACAATCTTCGAAAATCTCTCTTTCTCGCTCACTCTCTCCAACCCCTCCCTCCGCTCTTTCTCTACCTCTCTCTCTCTCGCACCCTCCCCTTTCCCCCTCTCTCTCTCTCTTCCTCTCTCAATCTCTCTCTCTCTCTCTCTCTCTCCCTCTCTCTCTCTCTCTCTCCCTCTCCCTCTCTCTCTCCCTCCCTCACTCTCCCTCCCTCACTCTCTCTCTCTCTCTATTACCATGGTTGTGTTTAAATGAATTAATAATAATGATATATTTTGCTGTTCGTCATAATTGTTTTCATCATTGGTTCACTTAGTTAATACATTGACATTTACAACGAGTCATTTACAATAGCATGATAGTACTGGGTTTCTCAGTCAAAAAGCCGAATGGAGAGCTCTCTTTCAAATATACAATTTGGGTCAAAGCCTTCTCCGTATTTGTATATACTTATTGACATTTTTGCAACAAGCAGAATAAAGTTAATATTTCTTATAGTTTGGTCCTGTTGCTTGTTCGGTTGGAAACCAAATAAAACGTCAGTTTCTTTTAATTTTATCTGTGAGCCTGTTTTTATATAGATTTGCTTTTCTACGTTCTTCCAAAAAAGTGATATTCTTGGGCATTTAAAGAAAAAATGTTCAATGAAATCAATATCTCCACACAGACTACAGCGATTGTTTTCACGTTTTTTCATTTTGTGTAGTAAGATATTAGTGGGGTAGATATTATGCAATATCTTCCAGTGAAGTAGCCTTAGTCGCTCTTCCTTGGTGCAGTTGTTTGCTATCATCCAATGATTTCTTTCTATTTTATAGTTATATTTATTCATCCAAAAATGTATTGAGCAAGGAGTATTTGCTTTTTGTTTGGTAAGTAGTGATCTAAATTTTTTGGGAGTCCAGTTTTTAAGAGATTGAGGTTCTAGAGAGACAGTCGCTTCTTGAGTTTGGTTATTGTCAGCTCGCAATGATTGCGCAATGAGCGCGGTTCGCATTGCATTATAATCAAACAGCAGAGCAGGGTAGTCCCCGATTTTTTCTGCAATACGTGCGAGTGGTAATAATCCCTCGTCTGTCCATATATCTTGGACGTAATTTATGTATGCATTTGTCCATCTCTTGAAGAACAGAGGTCTGTTTCTGTACATTATCTCTTTGCTATTCCAGAGACAGGTATATTTGAATTCAGTATTGGACAGGTATATATTTCTGAATTCAAGCCATTTAATTAGACATGATTTCCAGAATTTAGATTTGACTTTTTCGAGTCCTAAAAATGTTTTTGGATTGGCAGTAGCATTGAGGCAGCAAAGGTTTGTTCCAACTTCATTAAAGATGTAGGTTGGTATTAATTTCCATTTGGCAGATGTGTCTATTTTTAACTGAGTTATCCATGTCATCATAAAGGAGGCTTGCATATCTATTATGTTTATCATATTACAACCTCCATTCTCCCCTACGTTGCACATTACACATCTTTTTACCTTTTCATAGGCTCGCGTATTTGTGTACTTCTTTTTCCATAAAAATCGAAATAAGATTGTATTTACTTTCTGTAGGATAGTGGCTGGAGCACTTAAAGCTTGCATTGGGTATACAAATTGTGAAATCAAGAAACTTTTTACAATACATAATTTGCCTGTGATACTAAGGTTTCTTTTAGACCATATGCTTATTATTCTTTCTATTTTTTCGATTCTTACCGACCAATTCTCATTTATGTCTGATGCAGTGACATCATTTTTAAAGAGTATACCTAAAATCTTTAGTTGTTTTTTCCATTTTAAGTCACAGAGATGTTCTCTGCTGTCCTTTTGAGATCCTAGCCACATTGCTTCCGTTTTGTTTTTATTAATTTTTAGTTGTGATATTTTCGTGAAATCAGTGACAAGCTTCATTGCGTTTTCCAGATCTTGTTTTCCTTGTAATAGCATGCTAATGTCGTCAGCGTACATTGCTAATTTTATCATATCAATTGAGTTGTTAGTCTCTATCTGGGAGCGAGGTAATCGAAGTCCGTGTATGCTTGGATCGTTTCTAATCTTTATTGCAAGAATTTCCAGTCCGAGAATGAAGGCCATTGGCGAAAACGGGCAGCCTTGGCGAATTCCTGTCTCAATCGGGAATGGTTCGGAAATCCAGCCAAGGTAGTTAATACTACTTTCGGTCTCATTTGTGAGAACTTTAACCCAATGCGTAAAATTCTCGCCAAATCCGAATTTTCTGAAAGCCCATAGCATGAATTCCTTGGAGATAGAGTCAAATGCACGTGTATAATCTAGGGCCAATAAAATACCGGGTTTATTTTCATTATTCATATGTTCAATTACGTCATCTATTAATCGGATAATATTACTAGCTTTTCTACCCTTAATGAATCCCACTTGATCCTCTGAGATCAAATCACTTATAACATTCGACATCCTAAGCGCAAGGCATTTTGCTAATAATTTATAGTCTGTATTTGTAAGGGAGATGGGTCTCCAGTTACACAAGTTATCTCTTGTGAGGTCTTTTCCTTTATGGATTAAGGTTATAATAGCTCTTTTTTGTGAGGGAGACATTTCTCCTACATGAAAGGATCTTTGAATCGAGCCTAATAGTAGCTCTCTTATTCTCGACCAAAAGAATTTAATAAAACTTGTAGTCACTCCGTCACATCCCGGTGAAGAACCATTTTTCATGCTTTTTAACGCTTTAAGAAGTTCTTGTTCAGTTACTGGGTTTTCTAACGCTTCAGTTTGTTCTCGTGTCAGTTGTGGGATATCAGCTTCTCCTAAAAAAGTATTAGCCTGTGCCTCTGAGAAATCATCGGTTTTCTTAAAAACGTTTTTGTAGAATTTAACTTGTTCTTGTAGGATATCGCTTTGGGCGGTTACTGTGTTACCTTCTGCAGTTTGCAGTTTATCCATGATCTTCATGTTGGCTCGCATTTTTTCAAGCCCAAGAAAATATCTTGTGTTCTTTTCTCCTTCAGCAATATATTTTTCCTTTGATCGCTTTTGGGCGCTTTTTGCCTCATTTAATTCGTGGAGTTCTAGATTTTGTTTAACCTGGCCTCTGTGAGTCATAAGGTATACATCATAAGGGTTGGAAGCCAGTTTTTTGTCCGTTTCATTAAGCTCTTTCGTAAGCAGGGAGCGTTCGGAAATTAATTTTCTTTTCTTTTCTTTGCCATAAGCAATACAAAATTCTCTGATTTTAATTTTACATAGGTCCCATCTTATTTGCGGGTCCATATTATCGGTTTCGATAACATAGTTCTCAATTAAACTGTTCATTTTTATAACAAAATCAGGGTCATTAAGATGATTGTCGTTGAATTTCCAAAAGGAGGGTCCTCTTTCTACTGGGGAGATGCAGTACTTCAGTCGAATTAGTCGGTGATCGGTGTGTGCCATCGAGATATTTTCACACTCATAACATTTATTTAGAGCAAAGTCGGAGGCAAGCATATAATCTAATCTCCTTGCTATAAATGGAAATGTTGTTGACCATGTAAAATCTTTCTCTTCTGCGTGTGAAAGTCTCCAGACATCATTTAAATTGGAATCAATTACCGTCTTATTAAATAGCTCAACGTCTTTAGCATTATGTTTTCTAGCACTAATAATATCTAAATTATTATCCAGCACACAGTTGAAATCCCCGCAGATTATCTCGTTATTAGAGTTTTCTTTACAACTATAGACATCACGAAGAAAAGCAGCTTTTTCATCTTCAGCATTAGGACCATATACATTAACAATGTGCAAATTATTCTCCTCCAGATGAGCTTCAATCGCAACAATGCGTTGAGTGCTTAGGGTGCAGTTCACTTCATATGGAAAATGTTTACGTACGAGAATCACTTGTCCTTTACTGTGGTTAGTAGCCGTACTGTAAAATATTTTCCCTCCCCATTCCAGTTCCCACTGGATAATGTCGTTGTGCGTTATATACGTTTCTTGCAAACAAATTATATCGTAGCGTTCCTTTGAAAATTTATAAAATAATGTTTTTCGTTTTATTTTATTTCTCAGACCACGGACATTTAATGAGCAAATATATTTAGATTGGCCATTTTACTGTAAGTAGAATAATGAAGATACTATCTATCGGATTAATATCGCAGTCCATTAATCTCAGTCCGTAAGACAAAAGCAAGGTCGCAGGGAGGAGGACAGAGGGGAAAACACTGTCACTGGTTAACCCCATTCCGATTGGGCCCCCATAGTGACAGTTGAAACGGCTATAGTTGTTTTTGACTGGTTGAACGAAATGGTCTGTTCAAAGCTGTAATGATTGTCTTGAAATTCAATGACTGTCTGTAATAATGATTTTTTTTACCAGAATGTTGGGGAAAATAAAACATTTTTTGTTTATGTGGTTGGTTGGTTGGTTTTTGGGGTTTAATGTCTCTTCAGCAGATTGTTTTTGTGATAGCAAAGTCGGTTATGTTAAACGTCTTTTGTTTTAATGATTGTGTATCGGTAAAACTGTTTTAGACAAAATAGGTTGGTTACAGCAAACATTTTGGGTTACTGGTAAATTTAACAAGTCGCGTAAGGCGAAAATACAATATTTAGTCAAGTAGCTGTCGAACTCACAGAATGAAACTGAACGCAATGCAACGCAGCAAGACCGTATACTCGTAGTCCACCGCTCACGGCATAGGCAGTGAAATTGACAAGAAGAGCGGGGTAGTAGTTGCGCTAAGAAGGATAGCACGCTTTTCTGTACCTCTCTTTGTTTTAACTTTCTGAGCGTGTTTTTAATCCAAACATATCATATCTATATGTTTTTGGAATCAGGAACCGACAAGGAATAAGATGAAAGTGTTTTTAAATTGATTTCGACAATTTAATTTTGATAATAATTTTTATATATTTAATTTTCAGAGCTTGTTTTTAATCCGAATATAACATATCTATATGTTTTTGGAATCAGCAAATGATGGAAAATAAGATAAACGTAAATTTGGATCGTTTTATAAATTTTTATTTTTTTTTACAATTTTCAGATTCTTAATGACCAAAGTCATTAATTAATTTTTAAGCCACCAAGCTGAAATGCAATACCGAAGTCCGGGCTTCGTCGAAAATTACTTGACCAAAATTTCAACCAATTTGGTTGAAAAATGAGGGCGTGACAGTGCCGCCTCAACTTTCACGAAAAGCCGGATATGACGTCATCAAAGACATTTATCAAAAAAATGAAAAAATGTTCGGGGATTTCATACCCAGGAACTCTCATGTCAAATTTCATAAAGATCGGTCCAGTAGTTTAGTCTGAATCGCTCTACACACACACACACACACACACACACACACGCACATACACCACGACCCTCGTTTCGATTCCCCCTCGATGTTAAAACATTTAGTCAAAACTTGACTAAATGTAAAAAGGCAGAACTCAAGTTTTTGGGGAATCAAGATATAAGGTGTAGTGAAAAGAAGATAAGTTCAGTAACTTTCATATTCATTGGGAAAATGTGTGTCCAATTGTTTACAAAAGAAAAATTGTTGTACTTAGGTGTTTGTAAATTATGTCTGCCCTCGTTGTGAACAGGATGCATGTTTATGTAAAGTTGAAAGTCAAGATTGGATTTGTTTAGCCTACGCGCGTGTGTGCATGTGTGTTAGACATAGACATGGACATAGAACACTGTATTATCTCAATTACGAGAAACTCGGGTGCGGTGAATCACAATAAACAACATAAAACGTAAGAAAATAAATAAAATATCGAGGCGGCAATAATCAGCTCATAATAGTGTGTGTGTGGTGTGTGTGTGGTGGGGGTGCACACACACACACACACACACACACACACACCGTCGAACACACCCACACACACACACACACACACACTGACACATACACACACACACACGCACGAGCACACAAACAAACGCACACTTATACCCGCACGCACGCACTCACGCACGCACGCACGCACGCACGCACACACAGGCAGGCAGGCAGGCACTCGCACAAATACATACAAACACTTTCACACACACGCACACGCACGCACACACACACACACACACACACACACACACACACACCAACGCACACCACTCCCCCCCCCCACAAACACACACATGTGCGCGCGTGCATGCAAACAAACGAATGAATGAACAGACGTACACCTACCCACGCACGCACACACACACACACACACACACACACACGCGCGCACACTCTCATACAAACACACTCACACATGCACACAAAGACGCCCAGAGGTGGCCAGTGACCCAGAACGAAAAAAAGTCAAAGCTGGCAACTCAGGTTTGTATTCAGGGAAATTTACACGAAATGCACGCACGAGATACGACTTTTCTTTCTATTTTCTCTCTTTGTGTTAGATCGGTTTGATATGAAAAACCGAAGACAAGCTCTGCCATTTTGCACTGAGAAACTTTGGAAGTAGCGTGTTTACTCCTGGGTTTCGCTGTAGTACCATTTCCCTCACTTACTTCCTCGCTTGCTTCAAAAGTAAGCTCTTTTTCCGTCCCATGCATGCGAAATTGAGGATGTACTTCCGATGTCGCTCAAAACGTTGGAAGTTGTCGCAAACTACCATCAATTACTTCCTCGCTTTGCTTCGAAGTAAGCCCTTCTTCCGGCCCATGCATACGAAAGTAAGGCAAGTTCTTCCGATGTCACTCAAAACTTCGGGAGTTTTCGCGAACTTCCCCCATAAGCATACGGGCACAGGACTGCTAACTTAAAACATTATTAAAACTCCAGCCTAGTCAGCATTCTTTTGCCTGGTCTATTCAGTGCAAAGACCGGGGCAAATATACGTAACCAAACAGTCCTTGACAGTTGAATGGGAAGGGATTTCGTTTCGCGTTGGAAGTCGGCAAAATGTTCAACTTATCTCAAATCGCCCCCCAAAAAATCACGGTTTGTGGTTGAGGGGCGGGGGGGGGGGGGGGGGGGAACCTCCGACACTTACCAAACCTGTTAGGGTCCATTCACTAAATGTTCCAATAAACAAAACTCTCAGGATCATCCTTACCAAACAACTTCATGCCAAATGGGACAAGAGTGTGATGCAATGCACAAGAATGCAAGCAGTTTTCCCTTTTGGAAGACTTGGTCACACGTACTTAATGAGACAGTCGGTGACAGCTGAACGTCACAAAGTTCCTTGCGACTGACATGCACAAAACCTGCATATCAAATGGGACGGTAATTCGATGCTCTGTACAAAAAAGCAATCCAATTACCCTTTGCGAAACATTGGGCATATGTACAAAATCAAGTGGTCGCTGACAGCTGAATGTCAAGAAGTTTTCGGCGTTGACCAAGAAGACATCGAAGTTTTCTGGATGTCGTGTTAGT
>NW_027128150.1:20000-45820 GCF_037325665.1 Littorina saxatilis
CTGCCACTCAAGCTACCCACCCACCTCCCCCCCCCCTACCGTCCCCTCCCCTCCCCTCCCCTCCCTCTCCTCCCATCCTTCAATCCGCCCCTTTTCAGTAAATCTTGTTCTTCGATTTTTGTTCCTGACCACATTACAGCTTTTTGAGCATGAGGCATGCATGGCTTTAAAACATGTCCTGACAAAAACTGCTGACAAGTTTAACAGTTTCACTATTTAAAGAATGTCCAAAAAGTTACTAGCATTTCTGACAAAACTTCGACACATTCAACTGTTTAATAAAAGCATGTTTTGTTATTCCCAAAACGTGGACACCTTTAACAGTTTCGTTACATTTAAACAAACATAAAAGACAAGCCAAGAGAGTGAATGTTTAGAGGGAACATACAAATTATGTGTCGAAAAGGAGAGTCACGGTGGGACACTATTCTCTAACTTTACCATGAATTTCTTATTGTATGCCTTCAATATTTGGCTGTTCTCTCGATCGCCATGAAAGAATAGTGTCAGACAGTTTTCGCTTTAATGTCACTATTTGAAGATACCGAGATAAAAATGTCAAAATGGAATGGCAACTAACAGTTTCTCTGATCTTCTTCTTCTTCGTTCATGGGTTGAAACTCTCACAATCTTTTACGTGTATGACCGCTTTTATCCCGCCATTCAGGCAGCCATACGCCGCTTTTGGGGGAGTTGTTTCTCTTATCAAACTTAAGCTATTGGTGTAATATCATCTCAGGGTTGCCATGACCAAGCGACATTTCTCTGCGTTTGATGTCTTTTCCTTGCCATTTTTGGTACGACCGGCTGACAAGACACTTAGCGTAATTACTGCAATAAACAAGGTGGTAAGACTTGCAATTGTGTTCTGCTACGGTGGTAAGATTTTATAGGGGCGAGAAAACTTACCTGTGTTCTGCAACGGTGGCAAGACTTTATAGGGCGAGAAAAACGGTGGTTAGATTGTATAGGGGAAACAGATTCGTCTGTGCTTCACTATCTGCCGTGCGCAGCATAAAGACCATAATTTTAGGTATCCACATTTAGTAGAAGATCAAAAAAAGGGTCAGACAAGCGTTTAGATAGTATCCAACTTCTCACAGCACGTGAGAGACAGTCGTTCAGGAAATGCTGATGCAGGGGCGTAAAATCCGATGACGTCTTCCTCGCGTGTTTATGGCTAGCAAAAGTTCTTCAGAACAACAAAAGATTATCTACTCAAAAAGCATCACTATAAAAGCCACACGGTAAAGGTCAATATTTTGGGGATACAGAAACTAACACTTGCGTCTGCTTATTTGATGCGCGAAACGTGAAATGTAAAAACCCATTTCGCTGTCTGTCGTAAGTTGAGAGCAAAGCCGTGTAAGTATCTGTGTTTCTGTTTGCCTTGCAACGACTTTTTCGCTTTAACATGAAACTCTTTCCGTCTCTTTCCGTGAATTGGGAACAGAGACGTAATAAAAGTATCTGTGTTTCCTCATGCCTTGCAACGACTTTTTCGCTTTAACATGAAACTCTTTCCGTCTCTTTCCGTGAATTGGGAACAAAGACGTAATAACAGTATCTGTGTTTCTTTATGCCTTGTAACGACTTTTTCGCTTTAACATGAAACTCTTTCCGTCTCTTTCCGTGAATTGGGAACAAAGAAGTAATAACAGTATCTGTGTTTCTTTATGCTTTGCAACGACTTTGTCGCTTTAACGTGAAACTCTTTCCGTCTCTTTCCGTGAATTGGGAACAAAGACGTAATAACAGTATCTGTGTTTCTTTATGCCTTGCATCGACTTTTTCACTTTAACGAGCAACTCTTCTCGTCTGCACGTTATCTGTGTTAACTGTGACAGACACACAAAGTTATACAGTACAGACTCAGAGTGTCCAGTCTCCAAGATGACAATGAAAACAACCCATGACACACACGGAGTCAGCTCAATTTTTGCATAATTTGTATACATACATGGTATTCCAGGAACAGAAGTAAAATAAATACCACCATAGACACATATTTGGACGCAAGCCCATCAACAATCTTATCTTTTCTGATTGTTTTTGATTTTTTTGTTTTGTATTTTCACGTGTACAACCCTTGCTTATTTTCGTCATTTTAATGTTCGTCCTCCTAACGTCACGATCAAGTATTCAAATCCATATATCAAGGTCTGGGTGGCCGAGTGGTAAACGCACTTGCCTCGGAAGCGAGAGGTTGCGAGTTCGACCCTGGGTCAGGGCGTTAGCAATTTTCTCCCCCCTTTCCTAACCTAGGTGGTGGGTTCAAGTGCTAGTCTTTCGGATGAGACGAAAAACCGAGGTCCTTTCGTATACACTACATTGGGGTGTGCACGTTAAAGATCCCACGATTGACAAAAGGGTCTTTCCTGGCAAAATTGTATAGGCATAGATAAAAATGTCCACCACATACCCGTGTGACTTTAAATGATAGGCCGTGAAAGGTGAATGCTCGCCCTAATAGGCTTGAGGTTTGCTGGCCGATGTGAATGCGTGATATATTGTGTAAAAAATTCCATCTCACACGGCATAAATAAATCCCCGCGCCTTGAATCCGTGGTTGAGATATGTACGCGATATGAATTGCATATAATAATAATATAATAATATCTGCCCAAACCTGTATATCGAGTAAGAGCACCCTTCCTCTTAGACACATACCAAAAAACAACACCCTGGCTGCATTCTGTGCAGAGTCAGAATTGTTGGTTGCACTTGTTAAGCAAGTCGACACAGGAATCATCACGTAACTAATTCGACACGAAAGTCCCACTCAGCAGAGGACGCTGCTGGGCTGTGGATTGTTGACGTGTGGTTTCAGTTGAAGAACGCTCTTATGCCGTGTACGTGCCTGAAAACGTCTGAGGTAGTGTTTAGTACAGTAGTATATATAGCCTACATGATGACTTACACAAGAGCAAAAGGAGAAGATGACGGAAGAAAATAACGTTACATTAAGGGTGTCCTTAAAGTGACAAAATGTAACCAGAAAACTCCCTCTAATCGCCACAAGAGCTACAGTTCAGGTTGGAGGTTGTGATTATGTGACCACACACCAGGAATACCTCAAGGTAAACGGTTAAGCGCTGAGTTACTCACATTAAAAACGGCCGTGTGTGTCCCAGTGGGAATCACAGACTGTAATTCTCATTGTGACGTCTTTTTGCGCCAGTCATAATGTTCGCCCTACCTTTCGCCCCTGAATATTTCATGCGCTATTCCTAGAGACGCCGATTTGAAATTTAGCCGAGAGCTGCAGAGTTCGTTTTGGGAGTTGAATAGATGATGACAACACACACAAGGAAGGTCTTAGAATTAGTGTTTAAGCGTTCTATTTTTCAAATCTGAATGCTGTGTTTGGTAGTCATTTCAGACCGTGAGATTCTCCAACGGACTGTGTTTATATTACGCGTTTTAGCCCTGTATGGCACGGAATATATGGAAAGCCGTTTGGCTCATAACTATTACAGCTGTAATTTAAAATAAATACACCTGTATTTAATGATAAATACAGCTGTATTTATTTCTTAAACGTATACAATAAGTATCATTATTAATTACAGGTGTATTTTTTTTATTAATTACAGGTGTATTTTTTTATTAAATACAGGTGTATTTATTATAAATTACAGGTGTATTTATTTTTAAATACAGGTGTAATTATTATTAAATACAGGTGTATTTATTTTTAAATACAGGTGTATTTATTATTAAATACAGGTGCATTTATTATTAAATACACCTGTATTTATTATAAAATACAGGTGTAATTAATGATAAATACACCTGTATTTAAAAATAAATACACCTGTATTTAAAAATAAATACACCTGTATTTAATAATAAATACACCTGTATTTAAAAATAAATACACCTGTATTTAAAAATAATTACACCTGTATTTAAAAATAAATACACCTGTATTTAAAATTAAATACACCTGTATTTAATAATAAATACACCTGTAATAATCAGTTATTAGTCACGTGGTTAAGCGACTTAAAAACTTGGACTGGGAATCCACATGAAAAACACTAAGCTTATACGCGTCTTCATAGCCTCGCTTTGCCGCCTTTTGACAGACTGAACAGCTCAAGATGGCGGGGGTGGCAAATGTCCCTGATGTTTTGGAAGGTTTGCGAGTGCAGTTTTAATTAACGCTGTTGCCCAGGCTCGCACAGCAGGGTAAGTTAATTGTTTTATCAGACGAATTCGGTTCTTGTGACGATCTACACCGAGTCAGTGGGGCATCCACATCCAGAAGTTGAACTTGAAGGGAGGCCTGTACGCGTTTTTGACCAAAGATGCAAAATATTGGAATTCGGTGCGAGAGACTAGCTGCTATATCGTGTTATCGGTAATCTTGAACTTTAGCGTGTTAAATTCATAGCTCTTAATTCAGAGGCATTTAAGTCTCCAAATTTGTAGAACCTGTACTTGTAATCATAACAAGTCATTTTAGATCCCTTTGAAGTTACGGAATGAACTCCGATGATGAACTGTACGAATGCATTTGACCCATCAAAGAAGGAATTATCCGTGTGACCAGACAAGGGAGACAACTCTTTCGTGTAGATGATGTCCCATGGTTGACAACGTACACCATTTTCGTCACGCTAAAGTTCAAGATTACCTTGTTATCTGTGTGTGTGTGTGTGTAATCCGTTGTAAAGTGTATATTATGATTATTTGGTGGCGGCGGCAGTGGTACGTATATAATCTCATATGGAAAGCCGTTTGGTTCATAACAAACCTTGATTGATATGGGTTAAAGCTGTGGTCTATTTATGACTTTCCGGGGCTACGAGGTTGAAAAATAGGGACAAAATCATGTACAGATTTCTGTACAGCAAACACTACCCGAAACCCCACCTATACGGCGTGTATGACCTTGAGAGCTTCAGTCAACGCTTGAATTTTGCAGTGGTAACATCCGGTTTGCTCTCGCAGAGCTGAGCATATTTGTTGTCAAGAAGGATCGAGCAGAAAAAATAAACGACTTGGCAGGGATTCGAACTCAAGGCATCGGGGCCTCGAAATGTCGGGGCCGATGTCTTAACCGCTAGGCCACTACACCAGTATTGTCAAAGATAAAAAAAATTGATAATTTTATATCATTCTACGCTTGAATTATCATTTATGCGTTGCAAAAACGTAAAAATTGACATTAAAATTTGCCTTTATTTGCAAACATGTTTTACAGAATCGCAGTACATGTTTACACCGTCATGCTACACGACATTCGCGCCATGCAAATAGCTGCGATATCTCTATTTACAACATGCAAGAAAATGACAAGAACAGTAATTGAATCTCTCCAAAGCCAGTTGAAACCAGACATCTAAGAAATAGTTATACATGTATTCACTTCTGAACAACCGGCACGGTTGGCCTAGTGGTAAGGCGTCCGCCCCGTGATCGGGAGGTCGTGGGTTCGAACCCCGGCCGGGTCATACCTAAGACTTTAAAATTGGCAATCTAGTGGTTGCTCCGCCTGGCGTCTGGCATTATGGGGTTAATGCTAGGACTGGTTGGTCCGGTGTCAGAATAATGTGACTGGGTGAGCCATGAAGCCTGTGCTGCGACTTCTGTCTTGTGTGTGGCGCACGTTATATGTCAAAGCAGCTCCGCCCTGATATGGCCCTTCGTGGTCGGCTGGGCGTTAAGCAAGCAAACAAACAAACAAACAAACAAACTTCTGAACAATGGGCGGATAGAGATATAAATCATGCTGCTTCAAGAATAACATAACATGAATTCATATCAATGTTTTTCCTTCATTTTCTCAATTGGCGCAGTAGCCTAGTGGTTAGGACATGAGACACGAAGTCGAGAGTTCGAATCTTCGCCGGGGCTTGTATTTTTTCCCCTTGATCTCTCTTGAAGATAAAATATGATCAGTCTTGAGAGAGCAAACCGGCTGTTATCCCTGAAAAATTCAAGCGTTGACTGAAGCTCTCAAGGTCATACACGCCGTATAGGTGGGGTTTCGGGTAGCGTTTGCTGTACAGAATTCTGTACATGATTGTATCCCTATTTTTCAACCTCGTAGCCCAGGAAAGTCATAAATAGACCACAGCTTTAATCTCCAGAGCTGTGTACCAGGGAAAACCATGTTATAAAGTAGACTTTTTATTAAATTTAACTTGAGACATTTAAGCTGTACAAATTAATTTCATTCACAAATACTAGTTTCATAAATATCCTTGGCCTGCAGAGATAGAATAACAAATACTTGCACATTTTGTTTGTCTTAGTGTTCAGTAAAAGTACAAAGGTTTTAAAGTAAAGCACCTTCATAACATGGAAACCGGAAGTTGTGACATGAATTTGAATACTGCTAACACTACCAAGAAAATAATATATATATATTCTATGTTGTTTTGTTGCAAGTCTGCATCATTAACAACCTGGAGTATTACTGGAAAAAAAATTATTACTAAAGAAAATATGTATACTCTCGATACTCTCCATGCACATGATTTTTGTGCAGACGAGAATTTTTGCAATTCAATAAAAGGGCGACCACTTAGTAAAGTCTTGGTTCAATTATGTTCTTTTTATGGGTTAGTTGTTAGCAACAATGTAACCGACAAACTTCAAACTGAATTTTGGTGCTTTCCTCTAACATATATTATATATTTGAAAAACATCAATGTTTACCTGTGTCAAGTTTCTTTTTTGGGAGAGTATACATTCAAGTTGCCATTTAATACATGTTTTAAGGACTGAAAATACATGTCACAAAATGGGAAACGGCCCAGGAGAATAACTTATATGTAAAGCAGCAAATGATAAGCACATGGTTTTACCCCTGAAAGCTCCAAAGATTTGGGAAAATGAATCTCGTTTGCCTTCACATATCAAACTGAACGTCAAGCAGCTCAAAAAAAGTCAAGAAAAGTTACGCTTTCAAAATAGCATTTCATTCTGTGTCGCAAAGCATGCTTAACATTTCTACGCTTCTACAAATGAACACAAGCATGCAATAATTCCCTCTCTTTTGAGTCCTGGTACTTGTATGCTTATTAAGAAAGCGGGATGATGTTTCCTTTATTTCAGAATTTCTTTTTTGTCTTGTTTCAGATGGAAAGTGCGGAGAAACCACCATCTCAGATTTCGTGTTTTTCATGTCTGGGAGCCGGTCCACAGTACCAGGAGGGTACCAGAGTCCTCTGACCGTGGTGTTTGTGGACACACCCGAAAAGCCACTCCCCAGAGTGTCAACTTGTGCCCTCAGAATGCAGGTGTCTGCCCCACACGTCAAGAACTGAGGCAGAAGCTGTCCCAGGCTGTTCTTGAAGGGGGTGGATTTTATTTATTGTAAAAACTTTCCTTCAATGGTGCGATTAGTTTCTGCTTGGTAGCCGTAGCTGTTGGTGTTTCTATCTGTACACACCCTGGGGGGGGGGGGGGGGGGTGTTAACGTTGAACTTTGAAATCTTAAAATTATTAAGACAAGGTGTGGGTGGTTTTTTTCTCTCCGTAAAATAAGCTTTATTTTAGGTGCCTGTACCGTACATCATTTCTTACTTGCTATTAAATGCAAGAGAGAGACTTTCAAAGATTTGATGTTTGTGTTTCGAATTATTTTTGCTTGGTAGCCGTAGGTGTTGGTGTTTCTTTCTGTACACACCCTGCGAAAAAATGTTTGTTCTGCAATTTTGAAGAGAATTCACAAATGTATTCAAACTGAATTATTTGAGGTCATGCTGCAAAGGAAAAAAAAAACATGACCCTGATTTAACCGGTTTCCTATACTCCTTTACATACCTTGTTTTTGTTTTGATTGTTTTCTTTGCTTTTTGCAGGGGGGGGGGGGGGGGGGTGTTTAACGTTGAACTTTGAAATCTTAAAATTATTAAGACAAGGTGTGTGTGGGTTTTTTCTCTCAGTAAAATAAGCTTTATTTTGGGTGCCTGTACCGTACATCATTTCTTACTTGCTATTAAATGCAAGAGAGAGACTTTCGAAGATTTGATGTTTGTGTTTTGCATTATTTAAATTGCCGTTGTGTTTCAAGAGTGTGTTCTGTTCTTATTTGTTTTTTTGCACCACTGTTTGTCATTATGTTGCCTGCTTTTCGTGTTCCGTGTAACGCTGTCCATGGAAAACATGTAAAGCATTGTATTTCTCTCGACTATTGATCAAGTAAACTAAGCACTTCACATCATATCAGGTATCAGTTACCTAATGTACAGAATAAATGGTTCAACCCCCCTACTACACGAATAACACGTTGCCAGCAAAATATCAAAAGCACTCGGACTAGCGTTACAGTGTCCCATACAAAACTTGGCAATATACACCATAAACCGGATACAAACAAATCAATTGCACGCTAACAACTTTGTTATACTGTCTCATAATGGTATACAAATTAATAAACTCAAAAGCGTTTGTAACAGTTATGATAATGTGATATTCGTGCCCTGTGTAACGATAGTCTGTTTTTATGTTTTACCAAATTAACCAAAACTGGCGTTGTCTACTGCTTTTCCTTTTATAGTTTTACACTCCTCTGTAGTGAAGGTCACTGCTCACACAAGGGCGGGGATGTAGCTCAGTCCTGTTGGCCGCTGTCAGCGCGAGTTCGTCCCCACGTTCGGCGAGAGATTTATTATTGCTCACAGTCAACTTTGTGTGCAGACTCTCCTCGGTGTCCGAACACCCCCGTGTGTACACGCAAGCACAAGACCAAGTGCGCACGAAAAAGATCCTGTAATCCATGTCAGAGTTCGGTGGGTTATAGAAACACGAAAATACCCAGCATGCTTCCTCCGAACGCGGCGTATGGCTGCCTAAATGGCGGGGTAAAAACGGTCATACACGTAAAAGCCGTGGGAGTTTCAGCCCATGAACGAACAAACGGCTCACACAATTTCAGCTTTCTTGTTTAGTTTATAAATTTCAGCCTCAATTCCTCGTCTCTGTAACCAGTATTAAATAGTGACTGTTTTGCTAACTGTTCAGCTGTCACCTGCCAAGTAGAACCGATGTATTCTTTATGATGTGATAAAATTAAAGTATTCATTCCACTTTGTGATGGATGAACTCGCAACTGCCAAGTATTACCAGTCTTATGATGGGATAAAAATTAAGTATTCATTCCATTTTGTGATAGGTTAACTCTCAACTGCCAAGTAATACCAGTCTAATGATGTGATAAAAATATTCATTCCATTGTGTGATGGGTTAACTCTCACCTGCCAAGTATTACCAGTGTGTCTTGTGATGTGATAAACATAAAGTATGCATTCCATTTTGTGATGATTTTCCTTATTTAAAGTGGATTTTCTGCATGACACTTGTTTGATTAAAATTAATTGTATTTGTGGCAGACAACTTGAGTTATGTTTTGTGTTTTTGTAAAAACAACTTGTTTTTTTTAATATGACTGGAAATGAGACTAGCAGCCATGAATCCATAACTACATTTTGCTGTCCATCATAGACATCTCACTCGCACATGTTCATTGCCTCACCATACAGGAATCAAAATCCATACAAACAATTTGTATTATCCAATATTCAAACTTGTCATACACATTTATTCATACACAAGAATTATGTGTCATACACATTCAAGCAATCAAGATCCAATAAATGTATATAATTGATGTTCTTAAAAAGACTACACACACACCTAAATATATAGGTGATCTTTGAAATGGGACATTTACATGCAAAATTCAGAATGCAAACAGAGCTTTGGCTTGCAAATGTAATAGTCATTAACCAGCACATAATATGAATAATTTTTGAAATTGTTGTGATACTGATTCAATTTTTCACATAAAATCAGAATTTCATTTATTTTAGTTTCCTGATACAAATGATTCGTCTAGCTTACCTTGAATAAACATACCAATACGTCAAAAAGTAGGACATCTGAGCTCAAAGATTAATAGTTTGGTTTGAAAAATCTCTAAATACACATAATTACAAAAACAAAACAAAATTCCGTGATAGAACATGTACTGATCTTGCAACTAAAGTAACAAGAAGGGCAAAGCCCATACGACTCGCATGCTTTACACATTTTTCCTACCAAAATACATGTGACCTTGACCCAAGGTCAAGGTCATCCAAGGTCATGCAACACAGCTGTTAATTCAAGACATAGGAGGTACAATGGTGCTTATTGGCTCTTTCTACCATGAGATATGGTCACTTTTAGTGGTTCACTACCTTATTTTGGTCACATTTCATAAGGGTCAAAGTGACCTTGACCTTGATCATATGTGACCAAATGTGTCTCATGATGAAAGCATAACATGTGCCCCACATAATTTTTAAGTTTGAAACAGTTATCTTCCATAGTTCAGGGTCAAGGTCACTTCAAAATATGTATACAATCCAACTTTGAAGAGCTCCTGTGACCTTGACCTTGAAGCAAGGTAAACCAAACTGGTATCAAAAGATGGGGCTTACTTTGCCCTATATATCATATATAGGTGAGGTATTCAATCTCAAAAACTTCAGAGAAAATGGGAAAAATGTGAAAAATAGCTGTTTTTTTAGGCAACATTTATGGCCCCTGCGACCTTGACCTTGAAGCAAGGTCAAGATGCTATGTATGTTTTTTGGGGCCTTGTCATCATACACCATCTTGCCAAATTTGGTACTGATAGACTGAATAGTGTCCAAGAAATATCCAACGTTAAAGTTTTCCGGACGGACGGACGGACGACTCGGGTGAGTACATAGACTCACTTTTGCTACGCATGTGAGTCAAAAAGGGGACTCGGGTGTGCTGTTAAAATTGTTGGCACATTTTAGTATCTAAAACTCACCTTTGATTTTAGGGGGTGCCTATTCTTTCTTTATTTTGTGTTTAACATTGTTTTCAACCACGAAGGTTATATCGCGACGGGGGGAGATGGGATAGAGCCACTTGTCAATTGTTTCTTGTTCACAAAAGCACTTAATCAAAAATTTGCTCCAGGGGCTTGCAACGTAGTACAATATATTACCTTACTGGGAGAATGCAAGTTTCCAGTACAAAGGACATAACACTTACATACTGCTTGAGTAAAATCTTTACAAAAATTGACTATATTCTATACAAGAAACACTTAACAAGGGTAAAAGGAGAAACAGAATCAGTTAGTCGCCTCTTACGACATGCTGGGGAGCATCGGGTAAATTCTTCCCCCAAACCCGCGGGGGGTACCTATGCGACTGACCACAATGTTTACTTTCATCAGGCACAAAGTTCTTCAGCAGAAGAATGATTAATATTCTAGCAACAAACATGCAATAAATTCATACATGATTATTGATGTTCAAAAAATGCTCTACACTACTTCACCAAACTAAATGGAGAACTGAAAATGTTTAAAACACTTTCTTTCTTTGGTGTTTTCAACCACGAAGGTTATATCGCCACGTGGAAGGGGGGGGGGGGGGGGGGGGGGGAATGGGATAGAGCCACTTGTTAATTGTTTCTTGTTCACAAAAGCACTAATCAAAAAATTGCTCCAGGGGAAAACACTAACCATAAACAATAAACACCACTATGAGGTTTGATAGGTAACTTAAAGGGACCTTGACCTTCAATGAACGTTGCAAAAAGCTTATGTTCTGATGAATATGGGTGAATGAGGCACCATTGAATATAAAAAGAAAAATAACTGATTTGACTCTAGTTAAACTATGGCGCTCATGGCATCATACCAAAGTTTGAACGAGTATCCCTTTCACTGTTCTGTACAGCTGTGAAAACACAGTGAGACATAATAATAATGAACATAAATTAATCACCCCTTCTCGCCAGAGCTCACGGCAATACACAATAGCAAAACAAATCAGAGCATTCACACACCGACACACACAAAGTCGTTAAAGGTTTATTGGCTGCGGCAATAATAGCCGCAAGAATAATCCTTTAGTTCGTTCAAAGTACCCAAGCATGTCCTGTATACAAAAGTAAGGCGATTGAGATTTTATTTTGGTTTTTTTACACAAGCCAGAGAACACCAGTGCTTGTGAGAGCAAAACGTTTGCCCGTAGGGAAGTGAACCTTCCTTATCTTTCGCACCAGAGAGCTGTTCAAAAGGGGTATTGTGCAAGTTGGCTATTAAACCATTGTAATTCGGAAAATGTCTTTAACCTTCGCCGGCACTCGTGGGTCCGTGCGGACCCAGAAGGGTGTTTGATTGCAAATATCTTTTAAACGAGTTGGAATTTTTTAATGAGCTTTTAGAAATGCCTCAGACACCTAACAAGCTATCATCTCCTAAAAGCTCATTAAATTTCAGTGATAATTAATTAATTAATTAATGGTCAAATTTAGACTACACACGGAAGCATTTGTGGGGACGTGCGGACCTATACTTCTCAAAGAAGGAAAAGCGTGTATACCCTTCCGAGGCACTCGTGGGTCCGTGCGGACCCAGAAGGGTGTTTGATTGCAAATGAGACAGTGACAAAAGGTCAGGTGTCATGTCTACTGTCCCGAATGACACACGATTGCTGACATTTCACCATTGCCAAAAGAATAAACAAATAAGAAATAGGTAGAAAATGAATGTGAAAACTGACTTTGATTGTTGATCAGTATTTTCTATACCACTAACAAATAATCTACTTACACATAGCTGTTTGGCAAATGTATGTTGCATGGGACACACTGACATGAAAGTGGAAGATGTTTTTCCCTCTAGAGAAACTACATATCAAGTTACACTTTTTGTGCTCTTCCATTCCAGTTGGCAATCAATTGTTAACGCATGTTATTAGAAAAAATAGAACGAAAACAGATTAGATAGAATGAAAAATGTACTGGTGATGTCATTTGGGACATACTGACATGAAAACGTCACCTTTTGTCATTGTCTCAAATATCTCTTAAACGAGTTGGAATTTTTTAATGAGCTTTTAGAAATGCCTCAGACACCTACAAAGCTTTCATCTCCTAAAAGCTCATTAAATTTCAGTGATAATTAATTAATTAATTAATTAATTAATGGTCAAATTTAGACTACACACGGAAGCATTCGTGGGGACGTGCGGACCCATACTTCTCAAAGAAGGAAAAGCGTGTATACCCTTCCGAGGCACTCGTGGGTCCATGCGGACCCATACTTCTCAAAGAAGGACAATTGTGCAAACCCTTCCGTGGCACTCGTGGGGCCATGCAGACCCATAATATTTTACCAAATACCGTGTGCAGTCTAAATTTGACCATTAATTAATTATCACTGAAATTTAATGAGCTTTTAGGAGATGATAGCTTTTTAGGTGTCTGAGGCATTTCTAAAAGCTCATTAAAAAATTCCAACTCGTTTAAGAGATATTTGCATCAAACACCCTTCTGTGTCCGCACGGACCCACGAGTGCCACGGAAGGATATGCATATTTTTCTTTCTTTGAGAAGCATGGGTCTGCACGGCCCCACGAGTGCCACGGAAGGATATGCACATTTTTCCTTCTTTGAGAAGCATGGGTCTGCACGGCCCCACGAATGCGTCCGTGTGTAGTCGATAACGAGTGCCGGCGAAGGTTAATGGCTGAATAACAATGAGTTCCTTTATACGTTGGATTGGGCAAGCCATATATATATATATATATATATATATATATATATATATATAAATATATCTAGCATCAATAAACCTAAAAATACACTAAGGTCTTTTTCAAAAACAATAGTCTGTTTTAAAAACTTTCAGCAATTTTCAACTTTATAAATCTATACTATAGATACATCAAAAGAAATTTGGTCAGACATGGGATTCAGAAAAAGTGATAATTAAGGAAAAAAAAAGTAGGGTCCAGGGGCAACGCCCCTGGTCGGGGTCTGGGGGCAAAGCCCCCAGAAGCTGAAGGTTTTTAGTATTTTAGACACACAAAAATGGCCCTGAAATGCATATTTCAGCTTAATCATAGCCCCCCCCCTCCCTTTCCATGTTTCTCAAATTAATTTTACGCTAAGACTCAAAATAAGGAGGAGAAAGAGAGAGAGAGAGAGAGAGAGAGAGAGAGAGGGGGGATGGGGGGGGGGGTGGTGGCGTGTGACGGTGTGGTTTCAATGTTCTTACCTCGTCGGTGCCAAACGACCCCAGTGACTGATTACACGACTGGGTTTTCAGGATAGTCAGGTGCTTGTTGCTTTTCAAGTGGCTTTTGAGGGCAGTCTTTCCATTGGAACCGTAGTTGATAACATTAACATCGTTGCACAAAGTGCACTAAGTTTTTCCCGGCAAGTTGATTTTAGCAAAAGCATCGCCAACTTTCAGTTTCACGTCTTGTGTCTTCTGGCCTTTCTCGTATTTCCAGCTCAATGATACAACTTCATCGAGCCAGTCGAATCTCCAGAGATTTTTCTTGTACTTCTGCTGGTCAATTTCCCGGGATAGAACGGTTTCGTCTCGCTTTAGCTTCCTCATCATTTTGGCAAGTGGCTCGAAGCGATGTAAAAATGGCGCCGAATCATTCTCATACGGTATGCTTTAGCTTATACTGAATCCCCGATAGCTACGTTGAAACGGTGACTGTAGGAGACAAAGACACAGAGCGCGTTCCCATACGGATCGACCAGCAACAGTCTGACCGTTTTAGGAACCAACCGTTCAAGAATAGTATGGAATGGAGCGTCGCGATCAGCGGACCGGCCGAAAAACTTGGGTCTTTACCTACATATACCCCAACATTTTCTCAGCGGATTTGCACGAATCTCAAGAATGATCCCTGGAGCCTAAAAATTTACGGAATTCCGTAATTTTACGGAAGAATCCCATGTCTGTTTGGTGCAATTAAACAGGTAACCTAATGGCAAATCATTGTGTAAAACTTTCTTTACAACTTTCTTTCACAAAGTGTACATATTTTTTTTTTTTTTTTTTAGCAATATTTTTTTCGTGGTGCAGTACCTGTGTTTAAAAATAATAAAATACACAGCGGACATAATTTCGCTTTATTTGAATGACTTTCCACTTTACAAAGATTGGTTTAGAATTAGAGCGCAGATTTAAACCAATTTGAAAAAAACAGTTGCTTATACCTTCTACCATGCTTGGTACTTTGAACAAACTTTATGATTGTTTTTGAGGCTTTCATTGTTGCAGCCCAATGCTGCTCAGTGCAAATTAACTTTTTTGAAGGCGAAGTGTCTGCACCCAGACACATCCTTACTCTGAGGTCTCAAAGCAAACCCGCAAATTGAGGCACACCTCCCAACGCCATGCAAGATATTGCAGATTTATTGCACGATTACGTGGCTAGAGCGGATAGGGCAAGTAGCCTAATAAGTTTACAATTTAAAACGAATGCTTCTTTCATTGACAAAAGCAGTAATCATGTGTCAAAACACTGGATCGGCTTTGGAATGCGCTTGTAAATAAAAGTAGACAATGAATTTTTCTTGTGATTCCACTGACCAATCTGCTTGTAGTCTGGACAATCAAGCGTACAAAATATGGCAAAATCGTATGGGTTCACAGGTCTGCTATACACTTCAGGTTTGGGGTGTCCACAAGCTAACTTTTTTTTTACTCGAGCATGTTGGCAACGAACTGGAGAACAACATCTGACCATGTTGATCGGTGGGTGGCCCACTCCGAGGGTCAATGCGCTCCGTTAGTTGCACGAGCTGTTCCTCAGAGAGGGGGCAAGCCGTGGCAGGCACATCCTAACGACTGTCTGGCAAAGGATGGTCCTCGATTATCGATTGAAGGCTTCTCCCTTTCCAGAAGTCCTGTACTGCTGTGGATGTGCTGGCTCGTCTCTCCAGCATCCCCCTGAAGAAGAGCTGCAGGGGAGTTCTGTTGCGCTCTGTCCTCAGGGGTTGGTGGTTCTTCTGTTCCACAATCCACTGTAGGGACCGGTTCAGCCTGGGCAGAAAAACATAGTGGAGGGCCCACAAGTGAATGGGATTGTCCATGTTCAGTATCCCCAGACCACCTTCTGCCTGTGGTGTTCCCATTGCAGTAAACAGGTCATGGTAAGGGTTCACCACATCTTTCCAGACGTCGAGCCAGAGACGCTCGATCCTTTGGTTATGGTCACTGCGGCCTTGCATCGCACTGCCTCTCCCTTCTCCCCTGTGTTCATTCATGAGGGCGACGACATCCAGATTCTCGCCACCATGGTCCATGCGGACTCTTGACGGGAGTCCAAAGCGTTGGGTTCCACCCAAAAACAGATCCCGAACGGTCTCTGACCTGTTGTTTCGGTGGCATGGAGGAAGGTAGTGGCCCGGCTAAAGCCATCGATTGCCCCATGAATCACCATTTTCCACCTGCAATATAACAAACAGAGATCCGTTTCCATATGTGATTTCACCACACAAATTCTGATTAAAGAGTTATTGGGAAATAAGTACAGGTAACATGCTCAGTAAATATTAAAAAGTAATGGTCAAAGTGCTTTTTCATGACCGAGAATCAAGACCATTATTTTTAATATATATCATTGAGAAAAGGTGTGTAACCCATTTAATCCACCTTTCTTCAATTTTGCAAAGAAATAAATCAAGAAAAGCAATTGCTTTATATGACTTTTCTTCGTCATGTCCATAAGCCTTAAGGGTCTTGTAGGTCTTAAAAGGAGGATTCCACTAACTGCTGGGACTCTAAAATTTGATAAAAATAAGCAAAATTTTGGTAATGTCTGCTGGTTAATAACACATACAATTCAGTGAAATTTAATAAAAAATAACTGAGAAAACCGCAATGTAAAGCTTTTACAAACTTGACCCCACTGTGACCCCAAAATGTGACAGGGATCAACCAAACTAGGGTCACGTAGGTAGATGATCAAATCCTTCAAGTGTTCAAAGTTTCAAAGCTCAAGCTTCAAAAACACCTGAGATAACATCAATGTTAAGATATTTTGATTCGAACATGACCCCCTGTGACCCCAAAACTTGACGAAGGTCAATCTTCTTCTTCTTCAGCGTTCGACGATGGCTGTGTCTAGATTCTTTCAGGCCTGGGAATGAGTAAAAGTGGTTTGGGCGTACTGACGGGAAAATGTTGCGTTTTAAGCATTTTTAAGGGCACACGGAGGCTCTTTTCTTACACAATTAGAAAAGGACTTCGTCGTAAATACGACGAAAGGCGTATCATTCCCAGGCCTGTTCTTTGGCCCGTGATGTTGACGAAGTGGGCTGTGACGAAGGTCAATCAACCTTATGTCGTCTTCTTCTTCTTATGCGTTCGTGGGCTGAAACTCCCACGTGCACTCGTGGTTTGCACGAGTGGAATTTTACGTGTATGACCGTTTTTACCCCACCATTTAGGCAGCCATACGCCGCTTTCGGAGGAAGCATGCTGGGTATTTTCTTGTTTCTATAACCCACCGAACTCTGACATGGATTACAGGATCTTTTTTCGTGCGCACTTGGTCTTGTGCTTGTGTGTACACACGGGGGTGTTCGGACACGAGGAGAGTCTGCACACAAAGTTGACTCCGAGAAATAAATCTCCCGCCGAACGTGGGGACGAACTCACGCTGACAGCAGGCAACTGGATACAAATCTAGCGCGCTACCGACTGAGCTACATCCCCGCCCACAATCTTATGTCAAGTTGGTACATTATCAAAACCTAGAAGTGTGCGTACTATTAACCCTTACACCGGTGCAATTCTGTAACACATGTTACATAGCCACTGGTGAATTAACAGAGAGAAACATAACAAAAAACAGTCATATAGGTTTTCGCATCAATGGGAGGTAATCGGAACCGACCAAACAGACTGAGCCAATAGCGCGACATATGTCGTGACAACCAGGTGACAGCATACGTAAAGTAGCGCGACATATGTCGCGACAACCAGCCTAAGGGTTAAAGCTCTAGCTAAAAACACATCTGAGATAACATCAACGTTAAGTTTTTATTAAACGAACATGACCCCGCTGTGACCCCAAAATTTGATGAGGGTCAACGAAACTGCGGTCACTTCGTGAAATCATCAAACCCTAAAAGTGTGCAAAGTTTCAGAGGTCTAGCTGTATAAACTTCTGAGATAACAGCTCAACGTTACATTTTTTGTCCTTGGACAGACAGACAGCCTGCCCACAGCACACATAATTATTTTGATCAAGTATTATTCACTCAGCCAGTCTACCTGCACAAGCATGTGATTAATCCATGGTTGAAGAGTTCTGTGAAAATTGCGCAATTCTGCAAACTCTTTATAGCAGTTAATTTAATTTCGAATAAAATAAAGTACATAGTTGTTCTGCTAAGACGATAAGGCAAATATTTTTGCGTTCTTTTCATGTTTAAGTATCTCGGGAAAAAAGTTCTATTTATGAAGTGAAATATAATTGACCTACAGATTACTGTCTTTTTATTTGTACAAATGCAAAATGGGAACAACTCTATTTTCTACACAAAATATGAGAGTTACTTGCCTTGAGACCTTGTGTCTGGTACAACGTAGATTTTGATTTAGAAAACAACCAAACTTATGGATCTTATATTGGATTCTGTGTGTTGAAACCTGAAATGAATAGTGTAAATGCAGTTGAGTATGTATGAGCTCTTTCCTCTTTCGAATATTTGAGCATTCAGAACTTTTCAGTCACCAAGCAGTGACCACACAGTGTGGTTTCTCAACCTATGAGCTATCGAGGATTCAGACTGGTTGCTGGGTGGTTATTTGTTAGGACTAGGTAGCTTGGTATTCACCGAAAAGTATTCCCCCCTCTGCTTATTTCTCTGTTAACTTGAAGGGGTGTTTATTGTTAAAAAAAACACCAAGCAACCAAATTTAAATAACCACCCAGTAGAAATGGTAAGGTATAACCAGAATATGTTTTGTATTCCGTGGGGAAATCATCAATGGACCAGTCTTTCATTACATATCCAGAAAATGACAAAATAAAAAGAAAAGAAAAGAAAATACTTGCACACGACTCACCTTCGTTACCCACCTACCCCTTAGAAGACGCCCTTCCTTTTACGATCCCAAACAAGACATTTTCAAGACCCTGTTTCATAGCTGCCAACCCCTGTGAAGCCCAAAGAGTAGCATTTTGGAACTTTCACCAAATGTCAGAGTTGCAATTGGTGTTTATAAGCGTAGCACTCGCATAATCTTAAATTTGAATCGCAAGCCCGCATTTAAAATGCCATCAAAAACGTTTGTAAGATTCTGAGAGCTCTACGACATTACAACCGTCTAAACATAGTTCAATGTCACACGCTTTCCTTCTTTGCCACTACTAAAGCAAACGTATGCAAGATTGTATGTTACACGCTTTAGGAGCATGGCAAGAACGGATTCAAACTCAAAATCGTCACTCCAAAAAACATAAAATGCACACACGACTTTTATTTCTCCTGCTGTTATCGTTTCTTCTCTTTACAGATTCTTCAACGCTCAGAATACTGAAAACGGCACCCCAGACGACAGTACTGTTTCCATACGCGAATTTAACTTCCCTTGGAAAGTGGTTCGCTCAGGAGGCCTGTTTGTCTGACACTATAAGGACAGAGTTCTGAACATAGATGACAAAGATTCCGGAATGAACAAACATTTTGCGGATGCAGACACAGAAAGACGTCATGAAGAATGAGATGCTTCAAAAGATACAGACTGTGACGATGACTGTGACGTCATTCCCATATAACGAGACGTCATTCACAGTTGTTCGGCCACTTCCGTCAAAAAGTAGATTTAGACAATCAACGTAATCTCGTGTGGAAGAAAACGTCTGTCACACAACCAAGTCGGAATAGCAGGTATTATTACCTATACACGCAAAGTCTGTCGAATTCTTCGGCAAAAATCGTTGAAAATGATTTGCCCGCATCGGTGTGGAACTTGCACCATAATCTTCACCACCCTTACGTTTCCCCGTTTTTATCCTGTCTCCCTCCAGTTTCCACTTCTAACACCGTCACTGTGCACAGCTTACAACTTAACAAGTGCATTGCATATTCTAATCAAATTCACAATTGGCGCATAGAGTCACCGGAAATGCGAATGCTTGCAATAAAATTCACGATTTGCTAAGCAAGTCACGTGGACAATATCGATCGAGTCATAACGGAGTGGTTCCCAGCCATCGGTACTCGACTAGTTATGCAATGTTCATTGTTGATTGTCAAGCAATAAGTGAACATTTTGCACGCTTGTCATTTTTTTTTTTTTAGCGTAGCAGCTCAGGGCTTAGAGTAGCAGCGTAGCAATTCCTGCAAAATCGGAGCATGCTGCGCCAAAATCGTAGCAATTGGCAGGTATGCTGTTCTCTAAGATATTCTGCTCATAACCTCTGTAAGTTTACCCCCATTATAAGACCTTATTATCTCAGGGTTATGTAGGTCTTAAAAGAAAGATTCCAGCGTCATAAAATAAGAGAATTCCTTATCACCCTTATGCCACCTGTATCAATCCACTCAAATTCCATGTTCAAACTGGCACAACCCCCAACATCCTCCCCACCACCGGACACACTCAACATTCACCAAATTTTTAAAAAGGATTTTTTTGTGCCCAGTGTATGTATTTGTAGCTGTACTCACGATATCAACTTGTGGTATCCGTCTAGATGCCAGAGAGCGTTTGGTCCTGATACTTGGTACAGACGACGTCTCGTGGGCCTCAACGCCAAAGCTCTGACAGCTACTCCACCAGGATCAACCCGCGGATGGCTCCCCGTACTCTGTGCCTTTGTGGAGCGTGTAAGAATACAACTTATTACACTAACGTGACATACCACTCATGTCATAACAATACCATTCACTACATTGCATGTGTAAAGAGGTCTTGTCTGACAAGGACCTGATTTTTCACTGCCTCCAATACCGAAACAAGCGTCCTTCTTTGAACACTCGGAAGAATTTTAAGAACGTAAACACCACACCAGTGACATTTCCTTGCTTTGACATAAAAGATTACACGAGGCATTCGGAGAGATCCAGGTTCAATTTTTAAGCTTCTTCAATCTGGGCGCTTCGACAAAGGGACATTTACAGCAATGAACATGCAACAGTATGTACAGGGTCCCCACTGGTTTTTAGAAACAAAATTCCATGACTTTCCATGAGCCTCAATAACATTTTCCATGACTAGATCCACAGGTCGCCATTTCCGAACACGCAAACTTTTTACATCTTGTCACTGCCAGTTTTGACACTGGCTTGCTTTGCACTGAATTTGAGTCAGTTTCTACGCAGTGTCTCTTTGACAAGCAAGTCAAGCATTTGCTACGCAGTCAGATTATCGGTAATGTTTGCTGGTCCTGTCATTTCACTAAACTGGACCAGCCACTGTTTGTATCCATCTGCACTTTCGTAAATTCCGTTTCATAACCGTCACTAACACTGTGACTTGACGAACTGTCATTTTTTTCACCGCGATACACAGTTCATTGCGAAGATCTTCCTTGGTAATTCGTTCCAATTCCGCATACTTTTTGTTGTCAAGAAACAACTCGAAAGAAAGCTGGCGTGCTAAAGGTTATTTTTTTTTCTTTCTTATTTATGTTAAATTCCATGACTTGAATTGAAATTCCATGACTTGAATTGAAATTCCATGACTTTCCAGGTCTGGAAAATTAAAAATCAAATTCCATGACTTTCCATGACCTGTACGAACCCTGTATGTAGGATAAACAGAATACTACATGGCTTCCTGTTTGATACCAGTTTTACACTAGTGTTTTGAAATATTGTTCGCAGTTTAATATTTAAAAGCACAACTTGAGTAAAACTGGTATTTCATAGGAAACCATATAGTATTCTCTATGTGGACAACAATGTCACAGGCTTACCCACTAAAGTTCTTTAGGAGCTTCTGACATATTTGCCTTAAAAACAACATGCAAAATAACTTGTGGAATCCAAAAGCACCATGTCGCATTAGTGGCCCAATTAGAGCTGCAGACTATTACGCTTTCGATGTAGCATGCTACTTGTAAAACAGAAAATGCTACTTCGTTATACAGACACTCTACAATGTTCATTTGTTCCTGCTGCTGTTTTCTTGTCTGAACACAGTTATTGCAACATTTGTGTCTTGACATATAAACATGTAGGTGCAGTGGATTATAAGATGATGCAATACTTAAAGATAAACACCATTTGCTACACTATAAATTCAAGATTGCTACACATGAAGCTTCATAGGGGCTGACAGCTCTGCATCATACACCAGCACATAAATCTTACTGACTGAGTTGATGTGTATTTACACATTGCACACCTCCCACATTGAAGTAAACAATTGAATATCTTCAGTTAATCGAAGTACACTTAAAGATGAAGTTCTCTCCATAGGAATACTGTGCATCACCCTTGCATGTAAGTGAACTCAAAGTACTATGTGAACAGAACAGAACCAATTCTGGTCTGTTTGCAACCGCATGAACGCAGGAAAGAGATCATTGTCAGATTGAATTACAATTAACATTGACACGCTTCCATTTGAAACTTTTCAGTTGTCATTGTGGATTGACGCCCCGGGCCCCAGATCCTGCGTTTAACTTTATCCTCGACGAACAAAACAACAGGCACCAATTGGGTTGCCGCCTCACCTGTGATTGTGTTGACCAGGTTGGCAACCGAGCCAGACAGGGTAGAATTGCTGGTACCGGTTGTCATCGATCCCGATGTTGAGGCGATGGCCTCACGATCACCCGAAACAGCTTCTTGCAGACGTTGGTTGTCTTTCTGGAGCGAGACAATGGCCACTTGGCAGGTCTCTTGCCGCTCCCCCAGCCTGCGTAGTTCTGCCAATACCGCGGCCAAAGCAGTGGCGCTTTCTTCCCCTCCTGCTGTGGCTGACTCAAACCCACCGGGTTGTCGCTGCGAGGCTGTCTGGTTGCTGGCCCTCGGCCGACCTGCAGCGGCTCGGGTCACTTCGGCTACCCGCCTTGACGCTGCCCTCCTGGGAGGCATATTCCTGTGCATAAAAAACAGGATATGTGAACACAGCCTTATTTGTCAGATTACTGAGAATTACACATAAGCCTTGAACTTGTCTGCTGCTCCTTGCAGGAGTTAACAACTCCTTCACTGTTCAGCCTGTAAAAGGTGTTTAATATCCCATACTTCTGAAGTTGTCACCAGATTTTGGGAGTCTGAAATACAAACCAAAGAAATTGATTAAAATCTGGCCCAAAGTACTTCAAACCAATTGTGTTTTCTGTGTCAAACTCAAATCCTGGCACCCAGTACCCCCACCAAACGAGTTTGGAATCTCTGAGGCTCAATACATTTATGACAAACAGAACACCAACAGGAAATTACATCATGGTTCTCTGAACTGTCACACACCAACATAATACCTGGCTAACAAATCCACATACTAACTAATGTTGGAATCTCTGAGGCCCTATAGCTTAATTTGACAAAAAGAACAACAGCGAACCATGTTTTCTGATTCTCTGAAAAATCAGCCCCACCATGAAATATTACCTAGCCCACGGTACATGTACTTTAACCAAAATAGTGTTTGTAATCTGTGAGGCACCAGCCAACACAAGTGACAACAGTACCTCCACATGAAATATTACCTAGCCCACAGTACCACAATCAAAATAAATTTGGAATCTCCTAGGCAAAATAACAGGTGATTGACAAAACAGTACTTCCACAGGAACCAATATTTCCTGATTCACTGAAATGACAAACACCCGAGGTAATTGACATACAGTACCTCCACAGGAACAAATATTCTGATTCTCTGAATTGACAAACGCTCACATGAAAAGGCATCGTAACACCAACATGTTCATCAGAATCTCACCTGAAAATTATTTCCAAGTACTCTGGAAAAACACTGATCCATACTATCCACCAACACAGAAACATACTGTTGAAACATGTCACGATATCTTGATTTGACAGAACACTCAACAATCGTGTTGATCGAAGAACCATTCCGGATCCACCTTGAACTGGTTTTTAGACAAGGGACATCATCCACAACGAGCCTGTCATAAACTCGAGTTACTTCCCATCTACCGATCTGGTTGACCCCATTTAGAGCCGTCGATTTATGCCACCCACCCGCATCAAACAAGAAAGAAAATGTAAACAATTTGAAGATTCCCTGTTCCTATACCCGTGCTTTGTAAGCTGATCAGTCAAAACGCACAATGCAACCTGACCCGGCTACAACATTATTTAATCACACAAAAAACCGACTGTGTTTATCGCCTGACGAAGGGACTTGTACAACCTGGCCTGTCCTGACGTTGCTTGATCTTCTTGATCTTGATATGTTACGCCAACAGGTCCCAAGCTTGGGAATATACGTTTGCTAGATGCACACCATCACCCAGGAAATGACGCTGCAAATTCAGGTAACGTAAACTGTTTTCCAGCGGAAAACATAAAATCATGGTCCCAAAATACAACTCTAGGGGAGTCCACAGTGCCCTGCCGAAGCAACGCATTGACCTCCATAGCTGCGGCGTTGTATGATGGATCGAAACACACACACAGACAGACAGACAGACACACACACACACACACATACACCACGACCCTCGTCTCCAATTCCCCCTCTACGTTAAAATATTTAGTCAAAACTTGACTAAATATAAAAACGGTATTACTTAACTAAAATCAGAATCTGTGACTGTGAAACATTGGTCCATTTCTCAGTTGTTTTTCAACAGTTTAAAATTCCTTTTTGAAGCTTTACTATTCTAATATTCAGCACAGAAGAGTTACCTGAAGTACTGTCCCCTGTCCTTTCAGACGAGCTTGTATCATTAAGGACCCAGTAAGCTTGTTGGAAGCAGTAATTGGTTCCACCAACGCATCCAACTCTTGATCAGATATCCTGGAATACACCATGCGTTGTACAGTTTACAAGTAGCATTCCATTTTCCCTGAAAATTGCCAAACACTTTTATTACTTGCGTTGTATCGATAAACGAAGCACAAGTAAGAAACAATAATAAAAAGCAAAGAAAATAGCAACACGATATGCAAACATCTAACAAAGCCGAGCAAGCAGAATGACAGGTTTAATGAAAAACAAAGAGGTACCGATTCGGAAACAAGATCGCGATTCTTTCCTTCGCTGCACGACGCAAATCTTCTGTGACCTTTGACCAAACGTAGCTTCCACATTCGATCACCGTGCTCAGCTTAATATTTACAACAGAAAGCCGAGGGGGTGGAATACCGAGATGAACCTACAGAAATGTGCATCCTCAAACCTGACATATTCATCCCAACATTTAATGAACTCCAAAACACAGAAAGTTGCTTTTAGTTTTACACGCCATCTTTGATTGCCACTGCCAGTGGTTATCAAACCGGGACCGGTACCCGTGTTTCAAAGATCACGCATTGTTTCTTCCATTAAGTCACAAATGAACAAGCAAACAAAACGTTGCTTACCTTCTTAAAACTTCTTCTGGCTCATTACCAGACTGCAACAAATTGACGTCGCAATGGCGGGTCTGATCCAGTGGCGTCACCGGAAGTAGTATCTCCACGAGATTGTCGCTTTGCATGTCGTACATTTTCCGATTCAAGTTCTAATTTATTTCAGCCGCATTTATTAAATGCAGCTGCATTTAAAAATAAATACAGCTGTATTTAAAAATAATTACACCTGTATCTAAAAATAATTACAGGTGTATTTATTTTTAAATACAGCTGTATTTACTATTAAATACAGGTGTAATTATTTTTAAATACAGCTGTATTTATTTTTAAATGCAGCTGTATTTAAAAATAATTACACCTGTATTTAATAATAAATACAGCTGTATATATTTTTAAATACAGGTGTAATTATTTTTAAATACAGCTGTATTTATGATTAAATACAGCTGTATTTATCATTAAATACAGCTGTATTTATTTTAAATTACAGCTGTAATAGTTATGAG
>NW_027128151.1:0-1000 GCF_037325665.1 Littorina saxatilis
TTGAGAATCCCCATAAGTACCCCAGTCGCAGTATCTATGATGCTTCGATAATCGATATTAAATTCAGTATTTTGTTAGCATCGAATAAAACAAATCTTGAGTGAATGCTATAGGCTGGACCGTTTTCGTAATTGGTCTTCCACCGCACGTTCGACAGGCGCTTTTGGCGTTTTCTTCTTCTTCTTCTGCGTTCGTGGGCTGAAACTCCTACGTACACTCGTGGTGTTTTTTTTTGCACGAGTGGAATTTTACGTGTATGACCGTTTTTTACCCCGCCATTTAGGCAGCCATACGCCGTTTTCGGAGGAAGCATGCTGGGTATTTTCGTGTTTCTATAACCCACCGAACTCTGACATGGATTACAGGATCTTTTTTGTGCGCACTTGGTCTTGTGCTTGCGTGTACACACGGGGTGTGTTCGGACACCGAGGAGAGTCTGCACACAAAGTTGACTCTGAGAAATAAATCTCTCGCCGAACGTGGGGACGAACTCACGCTGACAGCGGCCAACTGGATACAAATCCAGCGCGCTACCGACTGAGCTACATCCCCGCCCCGCTTTTGGCGTCAAGAGTCGTCTTGAATTTAAACAGGTTTTTATTCAACATGTGTCACCAGCTGTGACAGTTTGAACGTTTTACTGCCAGAAAGGTGTAACTTCTTTCTCCACGTTTGTATTAGATAGCACCTTTAATGAACAAACTAGTCGTGTGCGGCTTAAAGATGCGGCTTTCCCAACAGGTGTTCGTGCGTAAAACCGTGTTCAAACACGGAGCTATTCATGCAATGCAAGCATTGAGGGGGAAGGTCGTCTTTGCTTTTCTTCATGCATGATACTAGGCCTGATGAGCGATAGTCCGGCGGAGAGAGAGAGAGAGAGAGAGAGAGAGAGAGAGAGAGAGAGAGACAGAGAGAGAGAGAGAGACAGACAGAGAGACAGACAGAGACAGAGAGAGACACACACACAGACAGACAGACAGAGAGACAGACAGAGAGCGTG
>NW_027128152.1:0-15000 GCF_037325665.1 Littorina saxatilis
TATTGTTGGTACGTGTCAAGGCAGAAAGCAGTCAGGGTACATATTGTTGCTACGTGTCAAGGCAGAAAGCAGTCAGGGTACATATTGTTGGTACGTGTCAAGGCAGAAAGCAGTCAGGGTACATATTGTTGGTACGTGTCAAGGCAGAAAGCAGTCAGGGTACATATTGTTGCTACGTGTCAAGGCAGAAAGCAGTCAGGGTACATATTGTTGCTACGTGTCAAGGCAGAAGGATGCTCTTGTCAACACACTCAGCTTATAGAATGGTCTTTGCCCACTGGGGTCCCTCCAGAGTAAGACGGACACATTCTTCAGCCATGCGGGACTGGACGTCTAGCCTGCGAAGGCTCAAAATAAATACTACAAGATGGCGTTCAAAGAAAGAAGAGCGGCGGCTGAGCCCCTTTAAGTCATCCCGGTAGCAGCATGTAACAATCCTCTGACCAGTGCCATCTGACCCATTGTCCGTATGTCGGCCACAGACCACAGAGATATAGAATATATTCTATATCTCTGTGCTACAGACCCATAGCAACCGCGGGAGACTGACCACTGCCACTGGCCCTGGCCCTGTTTGTCTGAAGGGCGAGCGAGGTCGGTGGTAGTTAGGACAAAATTACCGGCCCAGGAATATCTCCTTCGCTTGTCAATTACGGAGAGACTCTAGGAGGGTGAGTGTGATTACGAGCATGTGTATTTCGGTGTTTATTTCTTTCTGCGATGACGTGCTGATCCAGTGCCGATCCAGTGCTGCAAATGATTATTCAGATAAGTTGGCACGTTCTTCGCAGGAATCTCAAACAAAAGAGTTAACGACAACACACACACACACACCACACACACACACACACAACGCTGTTGCCTCTCCCTGTGAGCATTCTGTTCCAACATTTACAATTCTGTCAACAAGTGTTGTGGAGTAACAAGGAAGTACAAAAATATGACGCAACATTTTACTAGCTCACTTCAAATCGTCCGTTCAAATCAAGACTCAAGACTCAGACTCAAACATTTTAATGTCCTTATAAAAAACAAGGAAAATTGCCTCGCAGTGTCAGGCGGTTTAAAGCATAAATAACATCTTAAAATTCCACTAAAAAGATCCATAACATTCTTTGCAATCACTCAATCAATATCAATATGAGGCTTATATCGCGCGTATTCCGTGGGTACAGTTCTAAGCGCAGGGAATACTCATGGATACAGGCACCCACATTTGCACACGCACAAGCACGCAGGCTCGTCCGCGCACACACACACACACACACACACACACACACACATACACACTAACTATCTTCCTTGTATACCCTCTCTCGTCTCCCCTTTCCGTTATTAAACTTACAAATCCTACTCTTAAAAGTGTTTATTCCCCCCTCTGCTTCTTTACCTCTGTAAACTTGTAGGGGTAGTTATTTTTCGATAATGACCCAGCAACCAAACAAATAACGACCCAGCAACAGCCTGAATCCTCGATAGTGCAATGGGTTGAGAAGCTGTTCTGTTTCGGTACTACTTTTTGCGACTGAAAAGTTCCGAACGCTCTAATGTATGAAGTATACATCTCTGGAGCAAACAATACAAACATACCGCATTTAAATTAACAACTACAGGCCTGAACACATGAATCTCCATATAAAATCCATGAGTTCGGTTGTTTTCTGAATCTAGATCAGACGTTCATCACAAGCAATTTCCCAAGGCAAGTAACTCATACTTTGTCTAGCGACAAGAGTAGTTCCCCTTCTTTTCACTCAGTTTCTTCGACAACAGACTGCAATCCGACGGTCAGTTTTCAACAATATTTCATTTAATAAACAGATCACACGCAACCAAATGCACACATCTCATCAATTTAAACAACATAAAGCGGTTTCATACACTATTTTCCCCAGAAAACTTAACTTCATACAGTTTTGAACGTTGGAACACGGGTGCAAAAGTTCGTCTGCTAGTCCCATTTGACGAAAGAACATTATCCTAACCGATACCAAATCATATACAGAACACACAATATCTGCCTTTGCCGCCACAGCAGAATAACAGCATATCTGTGTACTTGATTTTAGTCCAAAATAGGAAAACTGACAAGAAGTGTTAACAGAATGGAATGATTTGCACGGAACTATACAACCGCGCATTAATCGATCGCCTGCGCAGGTTGACTGGTTGAGTGAATAGGATTCGATCAAACTTTCGCAAAAAACCTCCTCTTTTCTTTGAATAACTGAAGAAAGGAGGAATAAAGAGGTTACACACCTCGTCTCAGTGATTATAAAAAATAATGGTCTCAGTTCGCGGTCATGAAAAAGCTCGCTAAAGCTCGCATTTTTCATGATCCGCAAACTTCGACCATTATTTTTGATAATCACTGAGACTCGGCATGTAACCTCTACATATTCATCAGCTGAGCTACTTTGTTTCTGTTTTGATCGGCACCGCCTCTTCCTTGTTGATCAACACCTCTCGGTCCGGGCACAACAAGCACTCAACGAAGAAACCACGGTATAGCGTCAAGGATAACACGAATAACAATAAGCATATATTTTGACGTGTTTAAAAGGCAGGAACCATATCCGACGGCAACGTGTAACGCTATATCGGCACGTGCACACAAACATGTCTCCAGGTCAGAGCACTCTTGACTTGGCCGCCTCGACACTAACTTGCAACGAAATACGACAAGAGAGGAAGAGAATGTTCAACAGTAACTCAAAGCTCCCGTTCAGTTCACAAACATATGACCCAAGTCGTCATTCGGATTTCATAAATTAGCACATCACAATTATTTGAATAAACCATTGCATTTTGTGTGTTGTTATTCAGGTCTCTCTTTTAAGAGAAATGCGGGGAGGGAAGGCTTTTAGCCACTTATTGTACAGGTGAGTTCCAAGCAAATGAAAACAATCATCAATCACTTGACCCCCATCTACGTAAAAACAAACTGTACAAACGAGACCCATGGGGGCACTGACTACATTTCTTTTGAACGTTCAAACGACGAAATATATATACAAAATATATGGATCTACAAACACACAGGCAAGAAGAAGACTTTTTTCTGACTCCTACGATTTCTTAGCGTCTTACAAATCCTGACAAAACAAGAAATTCCTACGAGGTAGGAAAGACACCCCCGTCAAAGGGAAATAACCTTCTCAGTTGGTGGCAGTGACTGAGTGAGAATGGTTATTTCCCTTTGACCATTAAGATGTCCCTCTCTAAGTCCTTGTATAATTTTAATCCACCAATAACTCCCTAACCGTGTGTTTGACTGGTCCCAATTTTTGTAAGGACCGTCTCAGGAATGTATAGAACCTGTTCACCAAGTTTGGTGACGATCGGTCCGTTCATTCTTGAGATCTATATGCGAACACAAACAAACAAACACATGGACCGAATCCTATACACACCCCTATACCGGGGGTGTAAATATATGGATCTCCAAACACACAGGCAAGAAGAAGACTTTTTTCTGAATCCTACGATGTCTTAGCGTCTTACAAATCCTGACAAAATAAAACAACATGTTATGTTAACCGTTTTGTTCGCGACGTACAAGCGTCCACGCTTGAAGCTCATAAAATATGAGAAACTATGACACAGGGGGACCGCGGCCAAAAAGCAATTACTGATCAGCTTCCCTGTTCCCAGAAGACTTGTGCAGGAAAGTGCTGGCAAACTGGGACAAGCCTGAGAGAGCTTGTAATCGGGAGACTCAGGGCTAGCTGGAGTTGATCGTACAGCTGAGCGAAAGATGCAGGGAGAGAGAGAGGGGGGTGTGGTGAGGGAGAGGGGGGACAGGGAGGTAGAGAGAGAGCGAGATCTACGGAAAGTTGCCTTCTGTGGATTTTCTTTTTTCAGCGCTGGAATTTCTGTCAAACACGAAAACGCGTGTGGGTACTCACAACTTATCAAGATTATCAACCCTCTTCAAAAAAACACCCAATGTCACAACAAGAACATCACACTCCTCAAGAAACAAAAAAAAACGATAGGAAGAAGAAAAAGCTTGGGCGCCATTCGATCACGTACAATTCATCAATGCAAATAGACTAGTCGCTTGCCAAGCGGCGGCGGGGAAGCTAGGGAGGGCGAGGAATCGCCAATCGAATGGCGGGCCGGCCGCGTTCCCCCCGCGCTTCAATCAGGCCACGCCATCAACCCCAAACTCGCAAATTACCCAGACTCCCTCTTTCCCATTCCCTTTACCGTCATTCATACCCCCCTCACCCTAATCCTCCCCATTTCTTGTCCACCATCATCCCTCTTTCACCTTACTTTTCCCATTCCCTTTACCATCATTTCCTAGCCCACATCCCCTCCACCATCCCTCTTTCCTCTTTACCCTTCATTTTCTCTTCCCGAATCGTTGTTCAATCCCCCTTCCATCTCAACTATACACTGTCTCAGGTCTGCTCCTCCCTTTCCCCACCTTTCAAATCAATCCATAATTATCTTGCTAATCCCCCTCCTTCATCTACTTCACGCAGGCACGCACGAGCGCTCACACACACTTATCCATCCCCTCTCTCTCCCAAATAAGCTTTCATCCCATCCCTCTAGCCCACGTCCCCAAATAAGAGAAACATCTGAGCACCACCACCCTCCCTATGCCTCCCAACAAATCAAATCTACCCCGTTCCTTCAGCCAATGTTCAACCTTTACTCAACTTATGACTCCAATATTACCATAACCCCGTTCACCCTCCAACACTCCAAGTCCACACACACACCTAATTCTCATCCTCCTTTCCCTTTCCCGTCTAAAGACTGAATTCGTCGAAAATCCAGCCTTCTTCTCCCCCCCCCCCCCCCCCACACCTAATCAAGATTCGTTTGTAAAGTGTCCTATCCCCATCATAAACCCTCCCCATCCCCTCATCATTCGTTATAACATCAATCCACCTCCTCTCTTTCCATCTCAGCTAGCATCATCTCAAATGTGCATCTTTTTCCTAATCCCCACCCCCAACCAAATCCGGGTTTTGTCCCATATCCTCATCCCCACTCCCTCTCTCTCTCGCTCTCTCTCCCTCTCTCTCCCTCTCTCTCCCTCTCTCTCTCTCTCCCTCTCTCTCTCTCTCTCTCCCTCTCTCTCTCTCCCTCGCTCTCTCTCTCTCCCTCGCTCTCTCTCTCCCTCTCTCTCCCTCTCTCTCTCTCTCTCTCTCTCTCTCTCTCTCTCTCTCTCTCTCTCTCTCTCTCTCTCTCTCACTCTCCCTCTCTCTCCTCTCCTCTCCCTCCCTCTCTCTCCCTCTCCCTCCCTCCCTCTCCCTCTCTCCCTCTCTCTCTCGTGTTGGTAACCTTAAGTTAACTTCGTTACGATTGGTGTCCGTCTCACAATGAAGCGTTGGTAATGACTGGTGGCAGCTGTTTGAGTCAGTGGCAAGGTCGGCGTTATGGCAAGTTTGAATAAGATAGTGAGTCAAGAGAGTCCAAAAATCGTACAAACGGACGGAAAGCCAGACCACAAACTGACAACCGCAAGAAGATACTTTCACTTCTTTCAACAAAACAATCACAAGAAAGACCAAAAAGCTTACAAATATGCACAGACAGACATCAGAAAGAGAGACACAGAGACATACACTGAGACAGACACAGACAGACAGATACAGAGGCAAAGAGAGACAGACAGAGACGGAATAGACAGGCAGGCAAACAGACAGACAGACAGACAGACAGACAGACAAAGGGGCAAAGAGTGGTCGCCAGAGAGAGACAGAGACAGAAAAGTCAGGCAGACAGACACACAGACAGACGCACAGACGGACAGACAGAGACATAGAGACAAAGGGGCAAAGAGAGGCAGCCAGACGCAGAGACAGACAGAGACAGACAGACAGACAGACAGACAGACAGACAGACATACAGACGGACGGACACGCAGACGGAGAAAGACAAGTGTGTACTTACTACTCGAAGACCATGTAGAGCATGCCCTCGGAGCTGTAGGTCTCCAGGAGCTCCACTATGTGGGGGTGTTTCAGCATGTGGCATATTGTGGCTTCCCTCTTCAGGTCTGAAACAGTCGTCATCGTCATCAGCAACAGTTATACATTGTTTCGTCGTAACTTTATTTATTAATTTTACTTCAACAACAAATTTGTATCATCGTCGTCGTCGTCTTCTTCGTCGTCGTCGTCGTCGTCGCCATTGTCATCGTCGTCGCCAACCATTTAATTGTTTTAGTGTGTTACATTTAAAGTCTCATCATCATCATCATCGTCATCGTCATCGTCGTCGTCGTCGTCGTCATCGTCATCGTTGTCGTCGTCGTCGTCCTAATTTTTGTCGTAACCATCACCATCAGCGGCAGCAGCAGCGTCAAGACATGAATTCTTTATCAGAACATAATTATGTTTAGCAAGGAATTCTACCACATTCAGAAGTAATATTTATCGTTCGAACGATTTATCATGATATCATTGGGTCATTTTCACGTAAACGGGTCAACTATTGCTACTCTTGACCAGCAACTGAGAAACTCTGTTGGTCACTCCCAAATACCAGATATGTTAAAGGCACATTAAGCCTCCCGTAAACCATCACAGATACAGTCAAGCTTTTACACACAGTACAAACACCATTTCATTTAAACACTCACCGCTTGAGAACACTCTAGGTGCCCTCCGTAGAGAGCGAGCAATTTTCAAAGAATTTATTTTTGCGTGGTTTATCTTACCTCTGAGCCATCGTGAACCCGTGTAATCCAGTTTCCCTTTTTTCACAATTTAGCCGCCAGTTTGTCATTTCAATGCAAATCTCCGTAAGCTTATCTGCAATAGCACGTTATTGTGTACCTTTGAATCTGAAATGCAACATTGAAACGGCTGCGAACTAGAGCAGTGGCGGTTAACGGTTCAGAGGAACTGGCGCCAGGCAGCGTCGTCTGCTACGAGAACCACGACCTTGCGTGACCCTGCTTCCGGGCTATCTTTTTTTAAACTTTCAAAACTTCGTATTGTTCTGATCTTGTCTTGATGAAAAAATATTTCTTTTATGATTTAAGAATGTTTGTGTAACAAGCTGTCAATTTATTATTTAGATTTCAAAAGTTAGGTCAGAAGCGCAAAAAAGCACCGTCCGATGACAGACAATCCGCAAAATTAATTCTTTGAAAATTGCTAGCTCTTTACGTAGGGCACCTAGGATGTTCCCGTTCGGTGAGCGTTCAAATGGAAGGGTGTTTGTACTGTGTGTTAAAGCCTGACAGTATCTGTGATGGTTTACGGGAGGCTTACTGTGCCTTTAAACTGTTAATGACGTGAGCGTTTATTATTGATTCAATGCGCTAAAATCATTCACTGAAAAATTCATATTCCAGGAAAGGTTCCATTCATTAATCTTACGTTTGTTTTGATGTGCTCTGGGTTGTTGCTACTGTTTTTTGAGTTTTTGTTGTGCTTGCTATTCTTTAAATCGTGTTTGTTTTGTTTGCGTTAGGTGTTTGGTGATTTTATTTTGGAACGGAAAGAGTACTGTGCATCTGTCGTGTTTCTTTTTTATTGGTCACTTCTGTGTTTGTCGGCTACAACTGACAGACATTTCTGACCAGTCAAAGTCCGATGACCGGCCTAAACCCTGCGTTGGGGTATTCGCGGATGTTCCAACAGGGCGAACTATGTAACATGGATATCCCCTGAAAGGGCAACTCTGCTTTGCAATGTATAAGATTACCATCGCTCGCTGGCTGGCTGGGGCAAGGACGGTGTTCTTGGTTCCTGGCTGACATGCATACTGTACTGCAGCGAAAGGTCACTACACTCATCTTAGGATAGGTCTGCAATAGGTATCGACAAGGGGGAGTCGACTTATCGTTGCTTTCCTCTTTCCTCCACCGCAAGCTGAGTTATGTCGTCAGATATCAATTAGCTCTGCATCTGAAGCTATGTTTTGTTAATTAAAGGCTAGTATATGGGTAGGGCGGGGATGTAGCTCAGTCGGTAGCGCGCTGGATTTGTATCCAGTTGGCCGCTGTCAGCGTGAGTTCGTCCCCACGTTCGGCGAGAGAATTATTTCTCAGAGTCAACTTTGTGTGCAGACTCTCCTCGGTGTCCGAACACCCCCGTGTGTACACGCAAGCACAAGACCAAGTGCGCACGAAAAAGATCTTGTAATCCATGTCAGAGTTCGGTGGATTATAGAAACACGAAAATACCCAGCATGCTTCCTCCGAAAACGGCGTATGGCTGCCTAAATGGCGGGGTAAAAAACGGTCATACACGTAAAATTCCACTCGTGTAAAAAACACGAGTGTACGTGGGAGTTTCAGCCCACGAACGCAGAAGAAGAAAAAAAAGATGAAGTATATGGGTGTTGACTAAAGCTACGTGTCGCTGTGCACTGTTGAGAGAAGAGACACACACACAGACAGAAAGGGTCAGACAGGCAGACAGAAAGGGTCAGACAGGCAGACAGAAAGGGTCGGACAGGCAGACAGAAAGGGTCAGACAGGCAGACAGAAGCAGCAAATTAGTTTTTCTTTGTCCAGTTAAATTTTCCTCGTCTGCAACATATATCTCTCCCACACAGTCTGTCTGTCTGTCTGTCTGTCTGTCTGTCTGTCTGTCTGTCTGTCTGTCTGTCTGTCTGTCTGTCTGTCTGTCTGTCTGTCTGTCTGTCTGTCTCTCTCTCTCTCTCACACACTAACACACACACACACACACACACACACACACACACTTCAAATATAATTCAATTTGACTCATATCAGTAACCCTACAGTCGCTGACAAGAATTACCCAACAGAGGACATTCCCCCAAAACAACTGTCATTTGAGTCAACCCCATGGAGTAGGTGCTGAGTTCCCGTTCCGTTCCCAGCAGAGACTGAAATGATGCGAGGGCGTTTCATTGCCTGAAAGCTAATCCGGTTTGGAAGCCGTTACTGGTTTGCGCTGTGCCAAAACGGGAAGGTCAAGCATAATCCGATATGGGGAGCAAATAATAATGTTGATCCATCACCGGTACACCGATTTTGTCGATCGCCTTCAAAGGCAGAATGTCGCACCACGAGGCGACCCCGTTATGGAAATGTGACATTTCTGGAATTGCCGTTCCTAATTCCTGTTTTGCTATCTTGTGTTTAGGCCCCAAAAAAAATAGGTGTGGTTACGGTAACATAGCCAAAAAAAATAGGGTAGGTAGGTAGGCAATCACTTTTTTTTTTAAAACTTTTTTTTCTAATGTGTACAAATTAAACCTACTTAACAGGGAAATAAGTGTGCGACTCGGGCGCTTTCGCTTGCATTGCGTTTTTTTGCACTCGGTTTTTTTTGTTTTTTTTGTTTTGACAAATGTAATAAAAAGTTATAGGATCGGCCCCTAAAAATAGGGTAGGTCGGGTTACCGTAACCACACCTATTTTATTTTTAGGCCTTATGGAGGTTGCTATTCTCTCTCTCTGTCTCAGCCTCTCTCTGTCTGTCTGTCTGTCTGTCTGTCTGTCTGTCTGTCTGTCTGTGTGTGTGTGTGTGTATGTGTGTCTCCCTCTCTCTCCCTCTCTCTCTCTCTCTCTCTCTCTCTCTCTCTCTCTCTCTCTCTCTCTCTCTCTCTCTCTCTCTCTCTCATTCTCTCTCTCTCTGCCCCCCTCTCCCCCCTCTGGATATTAACATTGTGAACAGCACACGGCAGTTAAAGAACAGCCGTAAATCATCGTCAAAGCAAACACACAGGGTCTCAAAAACAATATGGAAGAAGGAAAAGGAGCAAGAGTTTGTGGAAGTTTTGAGTAGTTCTGAAATACAAAACAAACTCGCAGATGCAACTGATTTAATTGAAGATGATTGTGAGGGAGCATTGCATGGTTTTATTGAGTGTCTTGAAGCTGCGAGCCGATGCATGGTAACGAAATGTTTTGACAACAACAAATGCAAGGAGGCAGAGTGGTTTGATGAACAATGCAAGGAAACCAGAAAAGAAGTGAGAGGTAAACTTCTTATTTTTCGTCAGACCCGTGACGTCAAAGACCTCTTTGAATATGTTGAGGCCAACAAAGAATACCGTGCTTTATTAAAACAAAGAAAAAATGAGTCTCAAAAAAAGAACGCAGATGAATTGTTTTTCAATATTAAAAATTCGTCTGTTTTTTTGGAATCGTTTGAACAGTTTTGGAGGTGAAAAGAAGTCTGAAGTCAGTAATAAAATTGGGATTGTAGAATGGTTTGAACACTTTAAAGATGTGTTCAGTTTTAAAAAAGAAGAGGTAGAAGGTGAACCAGTTGTCGAAGAGATTGGTTTAACAGATGCCGACAGCATATCAGAAAAAGAAGTAACTGAATCTGTAAAAAAATTGAACACAGGAAAATCAGCAGGTCCAGATGGCATTAAGGCAGAAATGCTCAAATCAGGAGGCCACTGTGTGATTACATTTTTTACGGTTTTTTTTAATACAATTTTTGAGCAAGGTCTGTTTCCAAAAGAATGGGCCAAGGCGATTATTGTACCATCTTTTTAAGAAAGGAGATCAACATGGTCCAGATAATTATTGGGATGTGTCCCTTTTAAGTGTCATTACTAAATGTAACACCTCAATTTAGAACCTGAGACTGTATAAACATGGTTAGAGGATAACAATAAAATGTATGAAAACCAAGCTGGCTTTAGGAAACAGCACATTACCACTGACCATAATGTTACTCATTATGCAATTGCCCAGAATGTTTAAGCAGAGAAGGACAGAAATCATATTTTTCCTTCGATTCAGTCAACGATAATAAATTGTTGAATACCATTCAAAGTAAAGGTATCAATGGAACGTTTTTTGATAGTTTGACAAGTATTTTTTGTTCCTTCGTGGCCTGTGTAAGAGCAAATGGTGAGTTTTCCGAGTATTTTGAGTGTCCCACAATGGGGTCCGACAAGGATGTGAGTTTAGCCCTACATTGTTCTCGCTTTTCATTAACCAGTTAGCCTCACTCTTAGTTGAGACAGGCAAGCATGGTATTCAGCTGTTACCGTGTTTGATTGAATTATTTATTTTATTGTTTGCTGATGATATTGTGGTTCTGTCTACTACCCCTATCGGCCTACAGTACCAGCTTAACTGTCTGAATGAATGTTGTGAACAACTGACATTAGTGGTGAATCAAGAAAAAACGAAAGTGATGGTTTTTAGAAAAGGTGGCTACTTGGCAAAAAACGAGAAATGGCATTTCGACGGAAATAATTTGGAAGTTGTAAATGAATACTGTTATTTGGGTTTTAAATTTACTTCAATGTTAAGTTTAAGACGAGGAACTGACCACCTTGTGGGTAAGAGTAAAAAGGCCGTATTTCATTTGGTGGGCATATTTACAACATTGAAAGAAATTACAGGTACCACCTTTTCTAAGATGTTTGATGCAACATTTCAGCCAATTTTGTTGTATTCCTCAGGAATCTGGGGTTGTTCCCGGTTAAATACTATGGAGAAAGTGCATTTCATGTTTGTTTGTTTGTTTGTTTGCTTAACGCCCAGCCGACCACGAAGGGCCATATCAGGGCGGTGCTGCTTTGACAAATAACGTGCGCCACACACAAGACAGAAGTCGCAGCACAGGCTTCATGTCTCACCCAGTCACATTATTCTGACACCTAGCACTAACCCCATAATGCCAGACGCCAGGCGGAGCAGCCACTAGATTGCCAATTTTAAAGTCTTAGGTATGACCCGACCGGGGTTCGAACCCACGACCTCCCGATCACGGGGCAGACGCCTTACCACTAGGCCAACCGTGCCGGTGTGCATATCATGGCATGTAAACGCTTTTTAGGTGTACCAACATGTACACCAAACAGAATGGTTTATGGAGAACTTGGCAGATACCCCCTTTTTGTAAACTCCTATGTGCGTTGTCTGAATTATTGGTTTAAATTGCTAATGATGAGAGACGACAGATTGCCAAAACAAGCCTATACAATGTTGTATAACATGGATGAAAGAGGAAAAAGATGTTGGGCCTCGGAAATCCGAAATATATTGTCTGAAACTGGTTTCAACTTTGTATGGCTTAAGCAAGGTGTCGGCGATGTGAAATGGTTTTTGAGGGTCTTTTAAGCTCCGATTGGGTGCACGTGACATGTATAAACAAGAATGGTCCGGCACAGTGTCACAAAGGGACCGTTATGAATTGTACGCTAAATTTAAATCTGTGCTGCATGTTGAAAGTTACTTGTTCAATATTGACATTTATTGTTTTAGGGTAGCACTTACACAGTTTAGACTTGGTGTATTGCCAATTAATAACAACCTTAAACGATTCAGTGCTATTATGGAATCAAGATATTGTATTTTTGTGTGATATGTAGCCGAAGATGAACACCACTTCCTCTTATACTGTCCATTATATTCTGATTTAAGGACCAGATTTATAGGAAGCATGTGTGAAGGTTCTGTGTCTACCATTAATTTTTGTCATTTTCAGATGTTAAGAGGTGTCGCCTCGTTGCTAAGTTCATTTTCCACGCCATAAAACGTCGACAACTGCATGTTGAAACACTGCAATGTTAGAGATGGTACCGTTGTAATTGTAAACGATTATTATATAACATGTGAGGATAAATGTGCAAGACGTGTATATGTGTAAAATTCCCCTAACCCACATCTCCTCTTCCCTGGTTTGTATAATTATGGGCCAATGGCCATACGTACAATAAACCATCCAAAAGTCTATCTGCCCCCCTCTCCACCTCCCCCCCTCCCCCTCTCTCTCTCTCTCTCTCTGCCCCCCTCTCCCTCTCTCTCTCTCTCTCTCTGCCCCCCCTCTCTCTCTCTCTCTCTCTCTCTCTCTCTCTCTCTCTCTCTCTCTCTCTCTCTCTCTCTCTCTCTCTCTCTCTCTCTCTCTCTTGAAATCATATTTTGCGACTGACTAGGCATAATGCCAACAAAAGTCTTCCTATTTTTTCTCACGCCCTTGAGTGTTGCGCTTTCTCTCTCTCTCTGCGCTTTTGCCTTGTGTAAAAGGAAGAATGTTTAACATGCTTAGGGAAATGTATTCTTCCGTTCTTTCTTGCGTACGATGTAACTCTGGCAATACTGATTATTTTGAATGCCTACAAGGCCTGAAGCAGGGCTGTTTAGCGAGCCCAACGCTTTTTTCGTTTCTTATAAACGAGCTTGCCTTGGAAATAATATGTGAGGGCAGACACGGAGTTCAAATGCTTCCCGGTGAGATCGAACTGTTTCTTTTTATGTTCGCTGATGACATTGCACTGCTGTCATCGTCCATAGTGGGTTTGCAAAACCAACTGAACATCTTATATAACGTTTCAAGGCGTCTTGGGTTAAGGCTAAACATGAATAAAACCAAAGTCGTTGTTTTTCGAAACGGTGGTCATTTAGCCAAAAGTGAGAAATGGTTCTACGGAAACACGCAAGTATCAAGTGCTAGCTCTTACAAGTATCTCGGTCTGACATTCACAACCCAAGTTCGTTTGAATCTCTCTTTCAATGACGCAATCACCAGAGCCAAACAAGGTGTTATTGAATATGTTAAAGTCTTATAGAATATAGGATGCTACGACATGGACATATTTTTCAAATTATTTGATGCGCAAATTGTTCCCATCTTGCTCTATGGCTCAGAACTATGGGGATGTTTTGACTGTTCACAGATTGAAAAGGTTCACATGTATGCCTGTAAAAGACTACTCGGGATCTCGTCAAACAGTCCAAACCAGATGGTTTATGGGGAACTTGGAAGATGCACTTTGTCAATCCTAGCAAATATCCGAAGCGTAAAGTACTGGTTGAGACTGAACTGTATGCCGGACTCGAGATATGCAAAGATGTCATACATCATGTTAAAAAACGCAGTTGAAAGGGGAAAGCAGAATTGGGTCTCACAAGTTAAATGCCTCCTTTGCATGAATGGATTTGGAGATGTGTGGTTGAACGGGTCTGTAGGTAGGGAATGTGTGTTTATTAGAACATTTCAGCAACGTCTTCAAGACTGTTTTGAGCAAAACTGGCACTGTAAACTTGAGACAAGTGTGAGATTTGATGTATACAGGATGTTTAAAGGAGAACTTGAAAAAGAAAAGTATCTGGGTGTCATTGAAAACCAGTACATACGCAAAATGTACACAAAGTTCAGACTTGGCATTACACCATTGAAGGTAAATAAACTGCGCTATAATCCCGAGTGCGCTGAATCCAGAAATTGTACATTTTGTCAATCAACGGAAGAAAATGAAAACCACTTTCTGTTTAAATGCCCAGCTTACAATGCAATTCGTCAAAAGTACATTGGTGCTTGTTTTGACCTTGACCAGTTCTCCAACTCATCGTTGTGCATTTTACAGACTGACAACAAATTACGACTGATTGCATTGTCAAATTATCTGTTCTACGCGTTTAGACAAAGAGAAAATCAATTGTAAAATAGACTGGTGTGATCGTACAACCCAAAATCCTTGTCTTCATCTTACTGTATTTTTTTCTGTTTTTACTTCCTGTTCTATGTGTTGATTTTAAGTTGCCTTGCTTCCGGACGGTCAAGTCCACTTTGGTCACCTGCAAATTATGTTCTCCCCCTTGTACATACACATTGTGTTTGATGCAATAAAAATTCGCCTTCTCTCTCTCTCTCTCTCTGCCCCCCTCTCCCTCTCTCTCTCTCTCTGTGCCCCCCTCTCCCCCTCTCTCTCTGCCCCCCTCTCCCTCTCTCTCTCTCTCTCTCTTGAAATCATATTTTGCGACTGAATAGGCCTAATGCCAACAAAAGTCTTCCTATTTTTTCTCACCCCCTTGAGTGTTGCACTTTCTCTCTCTCTGCGCTTTGGCCTTTTGCCTTGTGATCAAAACTCTTGTATGATGCAATGAAGACGGCATTATTTGTGTTAACAGCATTATTTTTGTTAACAGCATTATTTGTGTTAACAGCATTATTTGTGTTAACAGCATTATTAAACTGTAAGGTAAATGTACAGGTATTGCTTAAGATGGGCAAGAACTGGGGCGACTTGTCGTCTCAGGCAAAGACATAAACTGAGGTCAAAGTGTCAGGGTGCCATGGA
>NW_027128153.1:0-40148 GCF_037325665.1 Littorina saxatilis
TACATGGAAACCATAGTTTGTAATGTCTTTTATTTCCAAAGAAAAGAACTAAAACTTGATTATTGCAATTTGCATGTGGACAACATTGATAAATAAATATGCAAACATGAAAGTTTGAAATTACAAGTTTCCATAAGTTAACTAGATCGAAGTAGAAAGTGGAAACCGTAACCCACGCAATGTCCAGGCGCAAAAGTTTTTTTTGTAGGTCAAATGTAGCAACTAGCGTTTTGGGCACCCTTTTGGGTTTTAATACATGATAGAAAGATTTAAGTGAGCAAAAAGTTTTCGATCTGTGCTCACTGGGTTTATGTGTATAGAGATAATACTGTCGTGAGTTTCATGGAAACCATAGTTCGTAATGTCTTTTATTTCCAAAGAAAAGAACTAAAACTTGATTATTGCATGTGGACTACATAGATAAATAACTATGCATACATGAAAGTTTGAAATTTTCAAGTTTCCATAAGCGACAATCCTAAATGAGAGAATTAATCGATTGTCGATCGTGCGTTGCAGAAGAATCGAAAATTTCATAATGGCGCCGATCATGAGAACACATGTGCTGCTCAAACTTTGCACCAGATCAAGCTTTAATCAGCAAAATATCGCAAAATTCGTCGATGAATATATGCTACAATTGTCAAAAAAGATTTTACAGGTCTCAAACAGTGAAGATACAGCGTGGTCTGTCGTGAGTTACGTCTCAAAAACCGGAAACGAATACGATTGGGTGGATAAATTCTCATTGTCTATTCACATGACCGGGTCAAACGTCATGAATGGAACTTTCGACGGTGTTCCCGCGATCTCACAACGCGTGTGTGATAGGCAATGCGGGATTTGTCGTCTGCTGTGGCCATGCTTTCGTGGGTTACAGATGGAAACGAAACAAGGGTGGGGTACATTCAAGCGCGATTATAAGCTGAAATAAATTTGTTTCCTACCGTAGTGCTGTGTTTTGAAAACCTAAATGTTGTTGAAATAAATAAATAATGACTTTGAATAACTTTGAGGTTTCCTTTGTTCAGCAGATCGCATTTTTTGATGAAGTTGAAACCGGAAACGACGGTAACCCACGATTACGTGTTTTCTTTGCCGATCAAACTCCCAGAAGAAGAAAAATAGATGTAATTCTTGAGTGTGTATGTCGAGAATAATCCTTCAGCTGACCCATAAACATCACAATAAAATTCACAGAGCTTTATTCTCCATTATGTACAGCTGCAACACAGACTGGTGTATTTTTGTCCCAGTTTTAGGTGCTGTTTTGGGGGCATTTTGGCTAAAAATTAAATCGTTTAAAACCCACAGCAATGTTTGGAAACCCAAACTTGGTTGTTACAGTAAGTCAAATCCATCCCCTTTGACATCAAAGCATCCCCTTTGTCATCCATTGCTCAGAGATATTGTGACAGTCATTCAAAGTTGACAACCCATAGTATTTCCCAGTATCTAGGACGTGCACATATGTAAAATGACTATTTTCAGTTTCCAAATTACACTGTACCATGATTTTCATCACAAAAAAAATCTACTGGCTGCTGACTGTTTCTTTCTGAAGTACTTAGCCGTTTTGTCATGAAGTTCATAACTTCACATAACTCAAGCTCATTTTTCAAGGGCGTGTTTAAAATAATGCCTTGTTAATAGCAAAAGAGTACATTTGACTTTATCTGGACATTTTGTAAGAAGTTTTCTGAATATCAACCCTCAAAATTACATTTTGATAATTCCAGCATGAATCTGGGTTGACTGCACGGTGTACATAACTTCACATCAACTGACCCTCAGCCCCACGGTGTGAAGTTATGAACACATGCCATGAGTATGATTTATACACAATAATTAATTTACTACACTAAATCACTACCTCAAATGATGTGCTGCTCTTCTCCAGAGTAGGCTGTTACAGTTTGATGTCATTTTTATTTTAATTTACCAGCAGATTTTAGTACGTAGCTTTTCAGTTAAATAAATGATGTGAAGTTATGAACACACAGTCAGCTGACATAAACACAAAATAAATAATGATTTCGGTAACAGTTTTCATGACTGAGTTTGGTTAAGTAAATCATTAAGTTGTTTAGAATTATTTGCAAGAGACTTTAGTTAGTTATTTTAGTATAAATGTGTGATTGATGTGAAGTTATGAACTTTCACAAGTTTCAAACAATTTGTTTTATTTTGGCAATTAAAATCTGATTTTGTAATATAAGTGCAGCTTTAGCCTATCTCTGTGTTCTCAGTTTGTCATTGTTTTGCAAATATATTATACAGTAACTGTACTAGAGACCAACATAACAAAAATTCTTGTGAAGTTATGCGCACGCTCACATTTTATGATTTTTGTTATCGTTTGTTTTCACAAATGTTTTACTTTTATTACTTAGTTGTATGTTGATTACAAAGAGTAGCTGGAGAGAAAATAAGATGACATATGCACTTTCTTACTTTGGTTTGAATTAGCCATAGTTTGTGATGTCACGGTGTGAAGTTATGAACTCCTAGGACATTCTAAAAAAACTTTCAGTTTCTGCCAACTCTTTGAGTCAGACAAACATTTTGGTGTATTGAAATCCTTTTGATGGTACTTTTCAAGCACATTTTGCACAAAAACAGCAAAATTGTAGATTTAATGATAACTTATGCCAATATTTGCTGTGAAAAAATTGTGACAATATTAATTTCTATAAATAATACAGATAACCAAAAAATCTTCTCCACACTTCATCTTCAAAAATTACCTTCATGTTCCAGCTCACCTTTTTCAGATTAAAAAACAAAACAAATTGTTTCCTGCCTGTATAAATTAAATTTATTATACCAATAAAAGTAAATTATGTGAAGTTATGAACTTCCCATTAATGGAGTTCACATCTGCATCATGCGTGGCCAAAACAAGTTTAACTTGCTTGAAATGCAAAGTAATTTGCTGTAGCTATTTGCTCAGATGTCTAAAACAGACCCAATACATATAGCAACAATGATTTAACAAGTCTAAATTTTGTGACGGTGTGAAGTTATGAACTCCTGCAAACTTTTAAACCTGAATCTGTGAAGTGATCAAACATGAGTTTTCTTAAATCATAGCTGTTCCTTGCGTATTTATGCTCTAAAATACATCTCTATTTTCAAAACAAAGAAAATGTTCATTTTTAAAATTGATTTTGTATGTCACAAAAATGGACACCTATTCTGACTTTGGGCCATATAGTAGAAGCCATTGCAATGACATGTAGTGATATGAGTATGAGTATGACTGCCAAGTATTCAAGGTCGGTGTCACAAACTGAAAACTCTGCCTGAACAATCCTTCTCATTGCGGTCAATGCGCATGCGCCAACATGGGGAGATTAATCAGGTCGTGAACAACCTAACCCTTAGCCTTACCCTAACCCATGGTTCGATCGGTCAAAGGGTCGCATTTTTGTAAGTCCAAGATTGGCGCATGCGCATTGACCGCAATGAGAAGGATTGTTCAGCAGAGGTAGGCACATTTTTACATCGACGCGGCGATATACTGGTGAATTCAGTTGAAAGAGTGAGAGAGAGAGAATGGCTCAGCTCTGTTTTTCGTTTTATTGACAGTTTTATTTCTCAAATAGATCAGATAGATGTAGCTGTTGTAAACTTTGCGATTGTGAAGGAAATGTATCGGCAGAATACATCGCGCGTCGTGAATCGCAGCGTTCCTCGTAGTGCAGCGCGTTGTAAATCGCAACGCTGCACAACGCGACGCGCGCTGTGAATCCACTTCGTTAAATTTATGTATACCTCGCTGATGCAAAAATAATGTACTTATTAACTATTAGCATTTAGCTGGTCATTCAAACCATAGCTTGTTTAAAGCTAGTAGTAGCAGTAGTATTTAGTACTAGTAGTAATGATTTAGTAAAATACTACTATAGTAGAACTCGAACTCCTATTGCCAGTAAATTACTAATTAGTGCACACAAGAACAACAATTGATGGCAGTTGGCAATGGCACTGGCAGAATACGATCAAATATCATTATTAGTCTCACCATGGGTTGACGTCCCATCAAAATGAATCACTGAATGAATTAGGGACTGAATCAAACTTCAGAGACATCATTGCAATTTTTCACAAAGACTGATTTTCAGCAAACAGCCATGTTTACCTGTACAAATGTATCAGTGCTATCACTATGACTATGCATGAGTATGACAGTGTGGTAACTGGTAAGCTTAGTATTTGGTTCGAGCACAGGCGAAAGGTATCGTCCACTGGACCACCAGACTACTTTCATACTCAATACCAAACACTGTACATAATAAGGAAGTTGTGGTCCAGTGATTGAGTGAATACCTTCCGCCTGTGGTTCGAGACAGAGACAAAGTTGAAACTTAATTCGAGAAGCCAAACGGCTGACGAATACTTACGTATTTTGAGCAAACCCCACACACGTCGACCTCAAGTTGATGTCTGCTGGAGTACGTAGTCATAAAAACGTCCATAAAGCTTGGTTTTGAAACGTTTCTTTGCACGAGTTAGATTTATCCGCCATTTGTGATAACAGTTTACTGTACATGGCGCATGCGCGGTCTGCGCGACGTTACCAAACTATCGCCGGCACAGGCCACTGGCACTGATCTAAAAAGAGAGACTGACAAGTACAGGCACCTTATGGTGACTGATAACCCGACAGGCACAACCATGCTGTTGTTGTACGTTGTTGTGTTTTGTAGTTGTTATATTTAGTCAAGTTTTGACTAAATATTTTAACATCGAGGGGGAATCGAAACGAGGGTCGTGGTGTATGTGCGTGTGCGCGTGTGTGTGTCTGTGTGTGTGTGTAGAGCGATTCAGACTAAACTACTGTACCGATCTTTATGAAATTTGACATGAGAGTTCCTGGGTATGAAATCCCCGAACGGTTTTTTTCATTTTTTGGATAAATGTCTTTGATGACGTCATATCCGGCTTTTCGTGAAAGTTGAGGCGGCACTGTCACGCCCTCATTTTTCAACCAAATTGGTTGAAATTTTGGTCAAGTAATCTTCGACGAAGCCCGGACTTCGGTATTGCATTTCAGCGTGGTGGCTTAAAAATTAATTAATGACTTTGGTCATTAAAAATCTGAAAATTGTAAAAAAAAAAAAAAATTTATAAAACGATCCAAATTTACGTTTATCTTATTCTCCATCATTTGCTGATTCCAAAAACATATAAATATGTTATATTCGGATTAAAAACAAGCTCTGAAAATTAAATATATAAAAATTATTATCAAAATTAAATTCGGTCCAAATCAATTTAAAAACACTTTCATCTTATTCCTTGTCGGTTCCTGATTCCAAAAACATATAGATATGATATGTTTGGATTAAAAACACGCTCAGAAAGTTAAAACAAAGAGAGGTACAGAAAAGCGTGCTATCTTTCTTAGCGCAACTGCCGCTACCCCGCTCTTCTTGTCAATTTCACTGCCTTTGCCATGAGCGGTGGACTGACGATGCTACGAGTATACGGTCTTGCTGAAAAATGGCATTGCGTTCAGTTTCATTCTGTGAGTTCGACAGCTACTTGACTAAATATTGTATTTTCGCCTTACGCGATCTTGTTTCAAGTTCAGATGATGAGGCCGTGTGCGCTGCCAAAAGCAACTAATTAAAAGTGTGTGTGTGTGTGTGTAAAGCCGAGCGGTGGTAGCTTCACGTAGCTCCTAATATGGACCGGCTCCTAATATGGACCACCTCCTGTTCTGAAAAACTAACGGCGCTTGAGCGCTCAAAAAAGTTTTGTTCGCTGTATTGCAGAAACACAAATCTCAAAACCGTTAGGCTTTTTCTCTTTTTTTCACTCAGTTTGGCAGCGTTCACTCTAAACGGCTTTGCCGCCGAAAACGGACTCGTTTCTGTCCACAGCCAAAGCTTTTATCACACAAAAATTGCTATATATGACAGCTAAGACCGCATTTGTTACATTTTAGCAGGGTTGACCCCGAGTTTTTACCGTGCAAACAAAAAATATTAGCAAGATCTCAAAGTATGTGCGAGTCCCCTAATATGGACCGCCTTCAACAAATCGAGAAAAAAAAGCTAAAAGCTATTTTCAATAATTCATTAAGAAGCTTGCTGGAAATAACCTATAACTAGTCCTCGAGATTTAAAAAAAAAAAGTCTTCTTTTCGTGGAAGTTGATAATTTCACTTATTTTCACTCTGTTTTTGATAAGCTTCTTTAGTTTCCTGGTGTGCTTCAAATAATGCTCTCATCAACCCGAAACAGATCAATCTAAAGCATATTTGAATTAGACTGACTTGTACACTAAGTTGTATCATGTTATTTTGAAGTATAGGGGGCTTTTTACAGTGATTTGTGAAGGCCGCTTCACTGATCCATATTAGGCGCCCAGGCTCCTATTATGGACCATTTGTGATTTTGTCTGTATTTAATTTTTGTTGAATGTTTATCAAAGCTATTTCACTCTAATAAGGCCTAACGGTTAACCTAAGAGAAAAGGACTACCAAACACAAAATAAAACTTCTTCGCAAGAAAACAAGCTAGTTATCAGCATGAAACAAAAAGTGGTCCATATTAGGAGCCCTTCCTAACTGTCTGTGTCTGCGTCGAAGATGTTACCGTGAATGTGTTTTTAAAAGACATTTGACAGGACGGCATTCAAACCACACGCACCAGACACGAACCGACGAACAAAATACTTCTGACAACAAAATGTAAAATCAATTAACAAGAGTGTAGTAAGATTCCAAATTGTATTCAGACCAAAACAACAATCATAAAAATATACATGGGTTCTTTCATATGTGTGTGTGTGTGTGTTGATGATGATAACTAGTTTTAACGTCCTCTTAGAACCGCAACTTGCTTTAGGACAGGTAGAGTTAATATGCTTTATGTGGGGACAAGACACTGAACAAACATGCAACCAGAGAACACATATATGATCGTGTTATAATTATATCTGGAAGTCTTTTGCGATATTTCAAAATGGGGATGGAAGTAAAGATTGTGTACGCGGAATATGGTTGGACTGGAGCGGTTTTGTAGGCTTATTTTTTTAATTTTTGTTATGTGGGATATTGTTATATTTTTGGCTGAATAGGTAAGTAAATAGATAACTGGAAAAATAATACAATAAAGAAGAAAAAGCTCGGTGTGAGGAACGGAGATCAGGTTTTTTTTTTAAACAGATATCCTATTTCAGCCTTCTACTATTGAGAGACACAGGGTGTATGCTAGCTTCCATTGAAGCGTGCAATGTTTATCTAAAAAAAAACTCATGGGGTTTCAGGTTATGTTCGTTGACAAGGGTGTGTAGGTTGCAGAAATCTTGCTGGAGTGATTGGCAGCGGTCAAAGAGGTGTAACAAAGATATAAACTGTCCACATTCACAGAGACGGGGAAAGCACTTGTGAGCGCATCCATGGCCATCCGTGCGAATTCTGAGAAGTATTTTAAGGAGGGAGGTGGGGAGTGTAGGCCTGTTTTGTTTTGTTTGTCGGGGCAGAATAAGCCAACCATGGGCATTGCCTTCTATTTTCAATTCTGTTTCCCAGTGACGCCAGGCAACTTTGGCCATTTTGTGTTTTGCTCCCGTCTTTGTTAATTTTATGTCATGAAATGCTGCTTGATCTGTAACAGCCTCTTTTGCTTCTCTGTCAGCCATATCCTTGCCTCTGATCCATGTGTGTGAGGGGAAGTACGTAGCCTAAGGGTCAGTTCTGTTCAAGAGGCAATGATCTGGTGACAGAGGAACAATATTTCCGTCTGAAGCTCTTCTCGGTTTCTGGAACCATTTTGAAGAGCAGTTATGCTGGTTTTGAGTCGGAGAGAATCACGACTCTTGTTGGAGGTCGAGGGGGGTCATTGATATAGTGGCATGCTCTTAAGATAACGTAGCCAGCATTTCTGCAGTGAAAATGGACACATCCTTGTTGAGTTTAATTTTTTTTAACTTATTTTGAGGTCAGGAATGACAAAAGCACAGTCAGCTTGGTCATCATTTTTTTGGAGCCGTCAGTAAATATTTGTAGGTGATCTTTGTTATTGTTTGAGATTATTTCTTTTACTATTGATGAGACAAGTACAGGGTTATCTTTTTTTGTTACACCCAGATCATGATCAGGGATGATAATGGGGGATTCCATGAACCAAAATGGGAAGGGGTGAATGGGAATGTGGGCCATCCTACCTGGGTTTACCCCCACTTTCTTGAAATATCGGTTGAACATATAGTCTGCTAGTGGGATCGTTGCTTCGTGTATTTTGGGTGTTTTTCTTTTTAGGTTTTGGTAAGAGGCCGAGGTTATTGTGTCGAACTCAGCAGTGAGCTCTTCGTTCACAGCATTGTCAAAAGTACTTGCTCTTGATACGTACTGGGCCGACTTTAGTCTTCTTTCTTCATCGAGGGGCAGCCAGCCAGCCTCTTGATACACTAGTTTGTTTATGGAGTCTTTTGGGAGATCAAAGATGAGTTAGAGTGCAGCCATTTCGGCTCTTAGGCACAATAATAGCAAACTAAAGAAGGGGAAGGGAAACGAAAGGGAGGGTAAAAACCACGCACTTCTTTACTCAAACTTCATAAAACCGACTGTAAAACTAACACCGGCTATTCTCCTTTCTCAATCATTATCAAAATCGATCCTAAAACAAAACAAGTCGCGTAAGGCGAAAATACAACATTTAGTCAAGCTGTCGAACTCACAGAATGAAACTGAACGCAATGCAAATTTTCAGCAAGACCGTATACTCGTAGCATCGTCAGTCCACCGCTCGTGGCAAATGCAGTGGAATTGACAAGAAGAGCGGGGTAGTAGTTGCTCTGAGAAGGACGGCACGCTTTTCTGTACCTCTCTTCGTTTTAACTTTCTGAGCGTGTTTTTAATCCAAACATATCATCTCTATATTTTTTTGGAATCAGGAACCGACAAGGAATAAGATGAAAGTGTTTTTAAATTGATTTCGAAAATTTAATTTTGATAAAACAAATTATATTTTTATTTATATGTTTTTGGAATCAGAAAATGATGTCAGATGAAGAATAAGATGAACGTACATTTGGATCGTTTTATACATTTTTTTTCTACAATTTTTAGATTTTTAATGACCAAAGTCATTAATTAATTTTTAAGCCACCAAACTGAAATGCAATACCGAGGTCCGGCCTTTGTCGAAGATTGCTTGACTAGAATTTCAATTAATTTGATTGAAAAATGAGGGTGTGACAGTGCCGCCTCAACTTTTACAAAAAGCCGGATATGACGTCATCAAAGGTATTTATCGAAAAAAATAAAAAAATGTCCGGGGATATCATACCCAGGAACTCTCATGTAAAATTTCATAAAGATCGGTTCAGTAGTTTGGTCTGAATCGCTCTACACACACACATGCACACGCACACACACACACACACACAAACTTGACTAAATGTAAAGAGACAGTATGTATTGCATCTAAACACGAGCTAAGTAAAACATTATCAGAAAAGGTAGAGCAAGAGAAATCCCAAAACTCAAATTCGAGTCACTGCAGTTCGTACTGTACAAGTTGAGAAAGTTGCAAGTCCAGTCAGTAGCCACCATCTCGGACGGATGTTTCGGGGAGGGGGGGGGGGGGGGGGGGGTAGAACAAATGCCTATCTGTGGTCCTTCGCCGCTTCGAATTCCTTACAGGTCCCACACACATGGGAAAACGATTAACTCGGCCAGTAGCCTACCCCAGCAAAAGTGCAAAGGAATATAGAAGAAAACTAAAATCTGACCGCGCTAAATAGTCAGGTTAGAATGACCTACTTTCTCTGCTCAACGCACGGGCAATGCAGTCTCTCGTGTACACTGTACTGTGACAAGGCTCATAATTATAGAGAAAATAAGAGATACCCCCAAAAATGTTTGTGCACTGCACTTTTTTTCACATTTATAAACTGATGATCAGTGTGTGTATGTGTGTGTTCAGTTGTGTGTGCGTGTGTGTGTGTCAGTTCAAGGGGTGTGTGTGTGTGTCACTGTGTGCCCGTGTGTGTGTGTGTGACGGTCAGTCAGTGTGTGCCCGTGTGTGTGTGTGTGTGTGTGACGGTCAGTCAGTGTCAGTCACAGTGTGTGTGTGTGTGTGTGTGTGTGTGTGTGTGTGTGCATGTGTGTGCATGTGTGTGTGCCGTGTGCAGTGACAGTGTGAATGTGTGTGACGGTGTGTGTGTGTATGATGCATGTGCAGTGTGTGTATGTGTGTGTGTGTGTGTGTGTGTGTGACCGTGCTGAGAGAGAAACTAGAGAGAGAGAGAGGGAGCCGATAATCGTCTGATTCTGCAGGTTCGGCACCAGGCTGATGAAAACGCAGAATAATCCATCAAAACAACACTCTAACATCAAGTTTTAGAAACCAGAAAAACTTATCGAAACTCCATAGGTTTCGTGGTGTTTTGCGCACTGCTGAAACGCGTTTAACACGACGTGAATCGCCGTGCGTTAATGTAGCGAAAACGTCCAAAACGCAGACACCCAAACTCGATGTTTTACTGTGTTTTGCAGCCCGCTAAAATCTCAGGGATTTTATTGCGTTACGGCAGTTTTTCTAACTTGATGTGAATCGCACAGGTATAATGCCACAAAATTCAGTTGATTAACTTCATGTTTCATGTTATATGCCACGTTATAGTGCCAAAACGTGACTTTTCGCCCAGTGAGATCGCTTTCGCGTGCATTGTAATATTTTCAAACAAGAAGGGCAAAGCCCATACGACTCACATGCTTTACACATTTTTCCTACCAAAATACCTGTGACCTTGACCCAAGGTCAAGGTCATCCAAGGTCATGCAACACAAAGCTGTTAATTCAAGACATAGGAAGTACAATGGTGCTTATTGGCTCTTTCTACCATGAGATATGGTCACTTTTAGTGGTTCACTACCTTATTTTGGTCACATTTCATAAGGGTCAAAGTGACCTTGACCTTGATCATATGTGACCGAATGTGTCTCATGATGAAAGCATAACATGTGCCCCACATAATTTTTAAGTTTGAAACAGTTATCTTCCATAGTTCAGGGTCAAGGTCACTTCAAAATATGTATACAATCCAACTTTGAAGAGCTCCTGTGACCTTGACGCAAGGTAAACCAAACTGGTATCAAAAGATGGGTCTTACTTTGCCCTATATATCATATATAGGTGAGGTATTGAATCTCAAAAACTTCAGAGAAAATGGGAAAAATAGCTGTTTTTTAGGCAACATTTATGGCCCCTGCGACCTTGACCTTGAAGCAAGGTCAAGATGCTATGTATGTTTTTTGGGGCCTTGTCATCATACACCATCTTGCCAAATTTGGTACTGATAGACTGAATAGTGTCCAAGAAATATCCAACGTTAAAGTTTTTCGGACGGACGGACGACTCGGGTGAGTACATAGACTCACTTTTGCTTCGCATGTGAGTCAAAAAGCAACTTCTGTAAATCTGTAACTTTTCAGTTGATTAAAGTCAAAAACTTGAATAAGTGCCGTTGATCTGTCCACGGAATCTAACTTACTATGAAGCATAACTATATTCCGATTCGTGATGCATACATGTTGCGATAGTGTATGCTAAAGTTTTCCATTTTCAATCTGACGTGTGGGTTAGATTTTTTAGAAACAACAAACATGCATACTAAGTTGCCACTGCCAGTTTGTATAGCTGCTAAGCTTACCCCAAGCTGAGTCAGTGAGTATTTTGTAAGTTTACATACAAAATGGTGATGAGGGGTGAAAAAGAATGCCTTCCACAGGTGCGAAAAACTGTGATTTGATCTCAAGGCCTTTTTGTTTTAGAGCTTTTCCTGCTTTGGAACTTGGGAGATGGGATTCCTGTTGACCGTGAAGCAGAAAATGCAGAGAGGGTGCTTCTTCGGGAGTACAAGCAGAAGTTGTATGTGAAAGGTGTGCTCAAGTTTATCCTTATCCATTCATCATCACAACTGGATTGAAAGGCAGCAAGATGGGCGATTCCTGTGGCCAAGCGTCTTCATCACCGGCTGCCTGTGAGTGTGAGCTCGACCTCATGCATCGCCTCGTCAACGAGTTTTAAGGAGGAAAGGCTTACAGGTAGGAAACCTTGCACTTTACTTTTGAACAAGAGAATGGTTCAAGTTGAATTGCAAGATGGTTTGTGTGGCCTAACAACATTTTGGTTTCAGTGAACAGGGAATGTGTCAAAATCTGAAAAAAACAGCATACTAGTATTAACACACACTAAAATTATGCCTGTCGCTGTCAGCAATATATGTTATATACATATAATTTTAAAAAAAAAAGTGCAGTGATACTGATAGTGATACAGTTAATCAGCAATGACTGAACAGACTTTCTAAACTCAGGGATGGTCAAATCATCTGATCTGACTAATGACCAGGGGCGAGTACAAAAAATCCGCTGTGCTAGTTAAAACCGCTTGGCAACTCACCTGGTTGGCTAGTGAAAATTCTCGTCAAATGCAACACTTCTGGTTGTAATACTCTAGTTTCAAAACGTTATAAACAATGCAGTTATAGCAACTGGGGTTTGTACCCGGCAAGCAATTCTTTTTGGTGGACTGGACTTTCTTGAAATGACCCGCCTGTCTGGCAAGTGAAGATTTTGAGATCTGGCCATCCCTGCAAATGCTCTTCATGCAAGTTGCACTCAAATTTGTGAGCAATTTGTTATGTACAACTTGGTAAATTGTCCTAAATGATGCTTTAGTAAAAGTTGTTGTCTCCTGTCTCTTTCTCATATTGATTATTTTATTTTTTTCCCTTTTGGCAGGGTTTTGACCATGTGCAACAGGCTGCAAGTCATTGTGGAGGAGGAAGCCCCTGATTGCATCTTTGTCAAAATCAGAAAGAGACTTCTAGGTGTCTCCAATAGTCAGCCATCACAACCACCTGTTTCCCAGAGCCAGCCATCACAACCTCTTGTTCCCAAAGTAATCCAATCCTGTTTCCCGTTTTGATACAGGCAGCAACAGGAGGAACTAGTAGAAGTAGGGAAAGCGGTATTAACAGAACAGCTTTTTCCTCTTAACTATGAAACCACACAGATAAACAAGGAGAGCAACCCTTCCACAAAGTAAACAATCCTGACGACTCTTATTTCAACAATTTGTCAACTCATGTAAATGCTTTGCCAGATCCAGGCATTAAGCTCTACTCTTTCAGGGGCGGACGAGGGGGGGGGGGACACAGGGGGCACGTGCCCCCCCCCCCCCCGAAAAAAAAAAAAAAAAAGAAGAAGAAAAAAAACAGATTTTTCTATGCTGATTCTATGACCATTTCTAAGTTCAAATGGCACCAGATGGCACCATTTTGCTTCTTTGGGCAAAACAAATTTCCGGGGGGGCATGCCCCCGGACCCCCCTAGCAAATTCGGGCGCTTCGCGCCCATCACATTCACTTTCGATTCAAAGTGCCCCCCCTTACAAAGCAACTGATCCGCCCCTGTCTTTACACATGTAATGGGCAGAGCAACATTGTTGAACAGCTGCTTCGTTTCTGTAAGTTTTCAGCCTGAAAGGTAGTAGGGTGGGTCGCATCTAAAATATAAATGTTTGTCTTGTCAAAACCTATGTAAGTTTTCCTACATTTTAAGACTCCCTCTTTTTCTGTACTGGAATTTTTTTTATCAGATTATTGTTTGGAGTTCTGAAAAGGAAGGTTCCTGTGTACACCATTATAGATATGACTTTTACTGTACTACATGTGTGTTTTTGGTATATATATATAAATATATCTTCTTCTTCTTCTTGGCGTTCGCAGAGGTTACACAATCAGTCCAGCACTGGTGATAAATGTTGTCGTTTTCTCCAATTCCTGTCGACTGCCGTATAGTTTGGTCTGCAAGGGAGTTGGTGACGGCCACACTTCTTTTCGTTCCTCATCTAGTAAGGGACATCGCTGTAAGATGTGTTCCGCTGTTTGGTCCTCTTGACCGCAGGCACAGGTTGGTGATGGCGCCAGCTTGAACTTTCGGTTCATGTGAGCATTGAGCCTGTTGTGGCCAGTACGCAGCCTGATGAGGTTGACTTGCTGCTCTCTGGACATTGTGTGGTAGTCATCTCTGTTTGTCCTTGGCCTCATCAATGCCTTGATGATTGTCTTCTGCTCACTAAAGCTGACACTGTTTTCAGGTTGGTCTTCCACGGCTCCTTCTTTTGCCAGCTCATCTGCCCTTTCATTTCCTGGTATCCCACAGTGTGCTGGTATCCACTGGAGGACAACTCTTCTGGTTTGTCTGACCATCTGTAATGCTTTGGCCAGCTGTGGGAGTTTGTCGTTCTCTAGGGCCTGAAGGACTGAAAGGGCGTCCGAGAGGAAGACAACTTGGTAGCAAGGGTCTGCGGAATCCTGAACGAAGGAGGCGGCCTGCATGAGAGCTTCTGCTTCTGCTTTATAGTTTGTGCAGTGTTTGCCAGTGGCAACGCTGGATGTAGCTGTATGTCCCCCAGGGAACTGGATGAGAATGCCTGCACCTCCATTGAGCACGGCGTTAGTTGCTGATCCATCGGTGTATACATGGATCCACGCCTCTTTTGGGTACTGTTCGTCGATCAGGGCTAAGGTGAGTGCCTGTCGAGCTGTGTCATTCTGATCTTCTCCTGAGGTAACATGTGGAACACTGGTGCAGATCTGGATGCCTGGTTTCTCTGTTGCCTTGGGGGTTTCCTCTTCTTCTTGAGTCAGAGGTAGAGTGTTCTGTGGAAGGACTTCCCTGTACTGTCGAGAAAGTCTCTTGCTCTCGTGTACAAAACTGCTCCGTTTAAGCCGGTTCTTGGTGAGGTTGCTCAGTCTGTGCTTCATGGGGTGGTCGGGTAGGCACTTGAGCTTCTCGGCCTGTACCAGAGTCTTGGCTTCTCTTCTCTGACAGAGGGGTTGGATGGTGGTAAGCTTCTCCATTTCCTTGATGGGCGTGGATTTCATTGCACCGGTGATGAGTCGGAGGGCCTGGTTTTGCACACGGTCAAGGGTCTGCAGGTTTGTCTTGGCTGAGGTTGACCACGCTGTGGAGCCGTACTCGAGGTGGGGTCTGATTGTTCCCTGGTATACTGTCTTCAGTATCTTCTCGTTCGCTCCCCAGGTGGTACCTGCCAGCTTCCTGAGTATGGCTAGCTTGCGCCGGGCCTTCGTCTCTGCCTGTGCAATGTGTGGTTTCCAGGTCTGCCGTCTATCAAAGGTGACACCAAGGTATGTTGCTTCTTCATCCTCTCTCAGAGGAGTTCCACCAAGCCTAATGGTTCCGGCTTTCTGCTTTGGCGACAGTGTGAATAGGGTGGTGGAGGATTTCTCCTTGTTGATGGAGACGCACCAATCTTCTGCCCATGCGTTCAGCCTATCTGCCGCTTGCTGCATTCTGTAGGTGGCAGTACTTGCGTGCTCCTCCTTGCACCAGATCACAAGGTCGTCTGCGTAGAGAGCAGCTTTGATCCCCTTGGGCATCTCAGACACCAGATCGTCGATGAAGAGAAGGAAGAGTGTGGGGGAGAGGACTCCGCCCTGAGGGACGCCATGACGAAGGAGGAACTTCTTGCTTTTGGTCTGGTCGACGTTAACTCTTGCCCTGCGGTTATAGAGGTAAGAGCGAATCCACTGGTACATGTTGCTGGACACGCCTTTCCTCAGCAGTTTTACAAGGAGTCCATCTTTCCAGACCTTGTCAAAGGCCTTCTGAAGATCTATCCAGGTGACGAAGACCAGCTTCTGTTCCTGAAAGGCATCTTCAACTTCTTGCGCCAGGTAAGTGACCTGATCTTCAGTGCTGCGGAACTGTCGGAATCCAGCTTGTTCAGGGGCGAGGAGGTTCCTGGATTCCAGGTACCACCTGAGGCGCTCGTTCACAATTCTCTCCAGGGTCTTCACAACACAGCTGGTGAGGCTGATTGGGCGATAGCTGGTGGCCTTCTTTGGATCCTTCCCTTTTTTTAAGATGGGGATCATGATCGCTTCTCGCCAGGGTTGTGGTAGCGATCCTTCTTGCCAGCTGCTGTTGAAGACCTCGAGTAGCTTGTTCTCTGCTGCACTACCAAGGTGGGTTAGCATCTCGTTGGTGATGCCGTCTGGGCCAGGGGACTTCTTCGCCTTTGACTTTTTCAGAGCTGAGTGCAGCTCGTGGAGTGTGAGTGGTTGACTCATGGCGTCCACTGTCGACTGTCTGGCAGGTCTCTCTCTTTTCTCTCTTCTTGCTTCTCTCTGTTTCTCGGGGCTAACATGGAGGTTGCTCTCAGCTGCATAGCTTTCAGCAAATTGGTTGGCAGCATGCTTTCCAGTTAGCACCTTCCCGTTCTCTTCTAATGTGATCTTTCCTCTGCTGGTGTTCTCATCATTCAACTGCTTGGTGAGCCTCCAGAGCTTTCTGCCATCTTTCTCAAGGTTCAGAGAGCTTGTCTTCTCTTGCCAGCTTCTCCGTCTTGCCTGTAGCTTCTTTTTGAGAAATTTGGCTTTGGCTTCCTGAAGGCGGATGTTGTTGTTTTGTGACGGGTTGACTTCTGCTTCCCTTCTGGCGTCTGCCAGATCATCATCCAGTTCCTGCAATTCATTGCTCCAGTAGGGCTTATAGTCTCTCCTGGCACCCCTGGGAATGGACTCACGCGCTGCTCTGAGGATGCTCATGTTGAAGTCCTTCGCCACCATGTTGATGTCTCGACCCTCGACTCTGATGTCTTTGGTGAGTTCGCTGGTGCGGTGTCTAAAGAGGAACCAGTTTGCTCTTTTGTAGTTCCACCGTGGGAAGGAAGCTTCAGTGCAGGACTCCATGCCCAGGGTCAAAAAGACTGGCCGATGGTCACTTCCACCTAGCTGTTCTCCGACCTCTCTGCTGGTTAGCTGGTGCATGTCTTCCGTGCAGAAGGCTAGGTCAGGAGTTGATGTAGTGTGCCATCTTCTGGAGTAGAATGTAGGGCAGTCAAAGGGACTGTTCAAAAGGATGAGACCTTTGTCGTCCTGCCAGTTCTCCACCTCTTCTCCTCTCCGATCCAGGTGGTCATATCCCCAACTCTGTGAATGACTGTTGAAGTCACCCACCACGATGAAGTTGGAGGCCTTTGCGGGGATCGTGTCAAGGGCGAGGTGTCTATCATTGGGGCAGTAGAAGTTGACAAGATGGAATTCTGATGACTTCGTCTGGATTCGAATCACCTGATATTCGGAGTCCTCCATGTGCGTTTCTATCAAACAGGCATTGATGTTGTTCCTGATGAGGGTCAGGATTCCTCCTTTGCTTCGGTCTGTTCTGTCGGACCTAAGGCATTGGTAGCCTCTCACTTTGAAGGACTTTTGGGGTGTCAGGTGCGTCTCCTGAATACAGCAGATGTTGATGTTCTTCTCATGCAGGATATGCTCCAACTCTGTCTTCTTGTTCAGGATACTTTCTGCGTTCCAGTGCATGACCTGAAAAGGTCGCTGCTGACTGGGTTTCTTCCTGGTTGTGGTGGTGCCAGTCACTTTCCTCCCGCGTCCCCTGGCGTGACAAGACGGACGGGAGGGACCTCCAGTAGTTGAGGCTGGGTCCCTTTGAGGCATGGGACCCGACGCTGCTCCACCCTGGGGGGTCCTCAATGGGCGAGCGCCATTTCCATCTGTGCTGGTTGATTGTGTCATCATTTGCGTAAGTGCGTGTACCCGTGGTTTGTTAGAATGCGCCGTGCGGCCCGGGTCCTCCGTCTTCAGCATTCGGGGTTTTCTGTCGGGGTTACCTCACCCTTAGCTCATGGCCCGTACGTCCTACCCTGAGAGCACAGGGGGGAGGATTTTCGGGATCCCACCCGGAGCCAGTTTGGTCCGCGGCCACAAGCGGCTGATCTCCATATCTGAAGACCGTTCCCCTATCCGCCACCCGGGGACGCGCTGGGTTGGGGGTGGTCGCCCCACTGAAAATCCCACACTGGGTTAAGAAAGATCAGCCTGTCCCAGATATAAATATATGAAACTAGATATATTTCTTCCCAATATGTTCATTGCCAAGTGGATGAAGTCATCAGATTTGATCTGCTGCTAGTGATAACGTTTATCAACATAAGTAAAGTTTTTTGAGCTGACTGTATTGTGTGCATTTTGTTTGCAAGTGCTGATATGTTTGACTTTGTGCTGTAATGCTTTGTCTTGTCTCTCATTCTCCATTTCAAAGTACGAGAACTCAGATTTTGTTCTGACATACTCATTGCATCATACGAACATCAATAAAGACACACACAAAATGTGAGCCAAACAAACATTTTTTCTCAGAAAATGTTATGGTATGCACAGGTGACATGAAATGGAGAGAAGACTGTGCGCAGGAAGAAGAGAGAAACATTCAAACAAATGAAAACAAACCAGTAAATTGTTAAAGGTTGCTCTTGGCTACTCTGGTGACATGTACTTTATTCTACCTATATTAGCGAAACCGATAGGCTAGATCCTTAAGGTCTAATCATCGTCTCTGTTGCATAAACAACATCTCATCTATACTATAACGTTTAGGGTCAATACTCATTGGTTGATCGCTAAAAATTCTTGTATTTTTAGAATTGTTGACTTTTTCCTGCCATCTTCTTGTTACAAAGGGTGACACTAAAAACATGATTTAATTGGAAGAGACTAGTCGTGGCTATACCAGTGCAATATGATATGTTCTGCGAGAAATCAGATTTCTGAATAACCATGTATTTTTTCTGTCTGCGTTCTTTTTCATAGCCATGTTTGCAATCTGTAGTTTGAACACACTCACTTGTCTCTTCAGTCTATTGTTCTCCTTAGTCAGCTTACTCATTGCAATAAGATTGCGCATAACGGGTGTGCATTAAGTTGGCATCTGCTTATACACAAAAAAATATCAAGAAATAAGCAAAAACAAGAGCACCCAGAAATGTTTCCGTCGCGAATGGGTCTTGTTCAGGGCCAGAGTCACACTTTTCTGGCAATCAACTAGCTGTGCACACCATTCCTCTCCCTTGATGATCCTTAGGCCTGGCACGCCTCAAACTGGAATTCCAGATCTCGCATTGCCCATTTTCTTCTGCCTAGCCGGTGCTTTGGTCGGGGTATGTCTATCAGCACTCTGGCTGTCTGAAACATTGCCAAACAGGGTTCATTCTGTCAGTATTTATGGTAGTATTACATCTTCATGCAGGGTTCTCCACATATGTTGTCCGTTTGGGTTCAATGCCCCCAACTTCAACTTATAAAGGTGCATGGTCATTTGGACCCACTGTAGTCATTTTCAGTGCAATACAGAACTCCCTCTGTGAATTCCCCGGTACACTTGTTTAAATTGTTCCTTTGGCTTCTATGGAGAGCTCTCCTAATGTTGATCAAATCGCACTCTGGAAACAAACCACCCACATAAAACTTAGCTTGGCTTCCCACATTCATTCTTGTTCAGATTTCAGAACACACGAACAGACGAAAAGTCAATTAAATCACTCAAGCTGTAAGGCACAGACACATCATAGTGATACTAGAAGCAGCATGTGTGAACAAATACATTCAACACCTTCCCATCTTCTTTACTGCGTACACACACAAAATATAACAAGAAAATTATTTTTTTAAAAAACTTACTCTGTGTTGAAATCCAGGGTATCCCAAGTTTTGTGTTGGGAAAGAAATCTCTGCAGTTGGTGTGCCATCAAGAAAGTGTAGAGAACAAACCCTTGCATCTTTTGCAGGTGAAAAAAGCTTGTGCCTTCCGTCTGCTGTTGTGTCTACACGGCTGATGAGTCGAATCCACTTTAATCTCGTTGTGCTGGTTTCTTCTTGTGTGTTGGATGCGGATGCAAGCTGTTGAAAACAGACAGATGCATATCAGATTTAACAATTTATGGCTCTACAAAGCAATTTTTATTGCTTTTTAATCACAGCCATGCTCTAACAACATGAAGTAAAACAAAAAAAACAAGAAACGGAAACACACCGACACAGAAAGTGAGCCAAATATTTTGACCTCATGCACGGCAGATTCAAACACTGCAGTGCAGTTTTTGTAACGTTCAAAGCTGTATAAATGCAGGTCTAGCTAAACGATTTTGTAATCATGCTATGGAATTTGCAGAAAAAACCAATAAATCGCATGAATGTCAGGCAATAAAATAAGTTGATCAAGAACTGTTACAGTGTTGCGCTTACCTGAACGGTGGTTGGCCACAGACTCGTGTGGAACCTGGTCGGACTGAATTTTGCAAAGTTTAGCTTTCCATTTTGAAGACGGTAGCTTCCGTTGTCACAATCAATCATCGGGCAGTGACATGCCATCGTTAAAATCGATAATCGCTGAACTTACATCGACAAAACAACAAAATAAACAAGTGTCTGACTCGTCAGTCGCAGAACATGCGCACAGCTGTGTTGCAGACGATTTGTTTCCTCGAAAAAATGACGCAGCCAATGAGAGGGGTCTGTGCGGTCACGTGATTTTCCTTCTTTGTTCCATGTAAACGTCGGAACTGTTTAGTGGTGTATTGTGCGTTCTCACGATCATTGAGGTCTGCATTCTGTTAATAACTTTGTTATTATAATTCTCCTCAAGCCTATCTGTCTAATAAGTCGAGCTAAAATGGCCTACGTTCAGCATTTGTACATTTCCTTCTGTGATGTGACTATTGGATGACGTCATCGAACCATCGTTGCCTAAGTTAATTTGAATGGAAGCTCGCGTCATCATAATTAGCGTAGGTTCCTAAATGGTCCTATTCCTTGCTCCGCACCGCACACACAACTTTCTCCACTCCTGCAACGGAAGTAGCGTCATCTCTCCGCCTGGTGCAGCCTACTCCACCCTTGCTCCGCTTGCTCCACCTGTGTGTGAGCCCCGCTTTACCCTTAGTTGCACACTACGGGTATACTTATACACAAAGGAAATATTCACAATGATGCACTATCCCTGACTGCCTTTTGCTCAGAACGTTATCAGCAAGATACTTGCATCCACATCCATGTCAAAACGTGACCAATGAACTACACACACACACACACACACACACACACACACACACACACATGCACACACATACACAAACACACACACACACAAACACACACACGCCCCCACATACACAAACACATACACAGACACAGACACACACACACACACACACACACACACACACATAAATACAGTACACACACAGATATATGTTGTAAAGAATCATGCCAGTACTCTCACAGCCGTTAAACACTAGTTTCATTTGTCATAGATAATTAATACTCTCAACAAATCAAAGGTGTCAGCACAACTCAACCGCGAAGCAATGAAAAGGTAAGACCCGGTACAACACAAAACATAGCACAACAATTAGTCTCACTAGAGCCCCCAGTGTCTTACAGCCAGGATCGATCAAAGCAAACAGAAAACGCATTTCCTGGAAACCAAAAGTAGTATCGCTACGAGCTTCTACTCCTTGTCCGTGTTGATTGTTACTGCGTTTTTTCATTTAACACGTCCAAGCAACGAGAGCGCTCATATTCGAAGAAGATTTGGAAAAATCACACACTTACCTGTTAAAGGCCAGTCCCCATTCTTTCATCTTTCATTTCAACACGTCCAAGCAACGAGAGTGCTCATACATTATACGAAGAAGACTTGGAAAAAATCACACACTTACCTGCTAAAGGCCAGTCCCCATTCTTTCATCTTTCATTTCAACACGTCCAAGCAACAAGGAGCTAAATATACGAAGATAATTTTACAAACATCACACAATTACCTGCTAAAGGCCAGTCCCCATTCTTTCATTTCACACGTCCAAAAAACAAGTCGCTCAATGAACGAGGATCGTGTTGATGTTTACATGTCACAAACTTACCTGCTATGATGAACACTACCCAGTTCTGTCTTCCCGCGTTGCTATGTCTGTTGAGACACACTATCAAGACTTGATCCCAGCCAGAGTGTCCTTGTCAAGTTATGCCGTCACTATTCAGCCGACAAACATGGTGCCAACAAAAAAAGCTGTGTCACCAAATGTCTTCAAACAGGCGCTTGCTTTCAACATTATCGAGAAGAGAGTTATTTTTAAAGAGCACTGCTTTGTTGTGGCTTGCTTTTAAAATTAAGAAGATGACTTTGCACAGATCATCACACACATGTTGTAATAACAATAATTAATAATATAATTAATACAGAACTCATGCTAAGATCATAATTAAAATGCTGCTTCAGTGCGGAACATTGAATAGCGCTGACTTGTGTCATCATGTGTATATGTGGTGTCAGGACTGAGTCGAAGTGTGTCCCGAAAAGTTGTGCCTTTATCACAGCACAGTGCAATTGTGTCTAGTCACACGATTGTATGTCAACAATTGGCGCTTTTTAAATTTCAGCGAACAGGATTTTTTAAAAAGCATGCATTTACACGCATTTACAGACATCCCCAATGTGTTTGTTCTGTTGTTGTTGTTGTGATTTTGTTGTTGTTGTTGTTGGTGGTGGTGGTGTTGTTGTTGCTGTTGTCATAGAAACACACAGGCATTAGTTTTCTGACCAGGCTGCATACACACACGCATACAAACACACACACAAACACACACGCACACACACACACACACAAATACACACACATACACAAACAAACACACACACAAACACACACACACACACACGCCCCCACATACACAAACACAGACACAGACACAGACACAGACACACTCACACAGACACACACACTCACACCCACACTCACTTTGCATAATAGGCCTACATATTTTCTTGATTTTATTTATCTTGCTTTCAATCCAAACACAACATGTGCTTCCCTCTTCAGATTCAGATGAAGATAGAGAGTGCAATGCAACCAGTTTGAAATAATGAAGTGGAACAACCGTAATGAACACACTAATTAGATGTTTAAGTTTCTGAGCTAAAAGTCCAGGTTATGTTGAACTGAGGTGTTTAAAATCAGGAATGTTTTTCTATTACAACCTAAGCCTCTAATTGGTCAAAACCTGCTCTCGTAAGCATAACAAGTCAGTTTTAAATAACATTTAAGCCGCTAGATGAGCTGTACATATGCCTTTAAATTCACATGGGGTTTAAAAGGAAAACAACGTTACACGAATGAAGGGAGATAACTATGTCGATATTACGTATGCGTTTTCTCTAAAGGGAGACAACCATGACAGTCTCATTTTCCCAGATCAAATGACCAAATTAATTAATTCTGCTTAATGTTGGAGCTCAATCCGTCAATTCACAAGATAAAATCGTTTGTTTCCTTAAAGTGAGGTGTACCCAAAAATAATTCAATAATGCTACCAGATTGTGAGCTTTGAATTTACAAGGCCAACAATAAACATTACCCAATGCCATGATTCGTACAGAGTCGAAGATATTTGTTACCACTAATTCAATCAATTTGCTTAAAGAATAAAGTCGTGACAATACCGTCTCAACACTTGTAAAAAGCCGGACATCTATGAAACACAAATTGAAAAATAAAGTCGGGGAATACTGTTAAAGATATCACATGCAACATTGCATAAACATCTGTCAGGATAGATTATAATCACACATGTGTAAACAGGACTTGTAATTAGAGGTCGTGAGAAAATAATTAAAAAAAATATATATATATATTATGTACATAGGCATGAAAAGGAGTCTAAAACTGTGACATGCTCAGGAAAACTTTTAGCCTAAAAAGGAGACACACAAAGAAAGGCTAGACAAATCCAGTCACACTTATAAGCTCATAAACACACTATAAGTTCAAAAAGTAGTTTATTTTTAACAAACTAGTAAATTTAAATCCCGGCATATGTACATAACTTGTCACAACGTCACAAACTTCATTTAACCTTACAAGTGCACTATAACAGAAAATAAACATAACCCAAGCAAAAAACCCACATTAAATGACTTTAAATATCAAAACAACACCAAAAACAAAAATCTAACATTATTACACCTGACTAGAGCATTGTGTACATAACCGTCACATCATATCACAAAAATGCAACAAAAAAGGTGACAAAAGACGATTTCTGACCCCTCAGTACAAAACACATGTAAAAGAGATAGACACCAGACAGCCACAGCAAGGAGAAATGTAATCACAGAGGATGAAAGGAATAACATCCTTTTTCACTTCATCCGTAAATAATTGCTAAAAAATCGAGATTAAAACAACAATTTAACCACACAGAATGAAACCAACATCAAATATAGTTAGAAATGCTTACAACTATGAAGTTAAAGTGGCAAACAAGCAAAATCCGGTTATAGGGGCTAGACAATTAAAAAACAAGTCGCGTAAGGCGAAAATACAATATTTAGTCAAGTAGCTGCCATTTTTCAGCAAGACCGTATACTCGTAGCATCGTCAGTCCACCGCTCATGGCAAAGGCAGTGAAATTGACAAGAAGAGCGGGGTAGTAGTTGCGCTAAGAAGGATAGCACGCTTTTCTGTACCTCTCTTTGTTTTAACTTTCTGAGCGTGTTTTTAATCCAAACATATCATATCTATATGTTTTTGGAATCAGTAACCGACAAGGAATAAGATGAAAGTGTTTTTAAATTGAGTTCGACAATTTAATTTTGATAATAATTTTTATATATTTAATTTTCAGAGCTTGTTTTTAATCCGAATATAACATATTTATATGTTTTTGGAATCAGCAAATGATGGAGAATAAGATAAAAGTAAATTTGGATCGTTTTATAAATTTTTATTTTTTTTTTACAATTTTCCGACTTTTAATGACCAAAGTCATTAATTAATTTTTAAGCCACCAAGCTGAAATGCAATACCGAGCCCCGGGCTTCGTCGAAGATTACTTGACCAAAATTTCAACCAATTTGGTTGAAAAATGAGGGCGTGACAGTGCCGCCTCAACTTTCACGAAAAGCCGGATATGACGTCATCAAAGACATTTATCAAAAAATGAAAAAAACGTATGGGGATTTCATACCCAGGAACTCTCATGTCAAATTTCATAAAGATCGGTCCAGTAGTTTAGTCTCAATCGCTCTACACACACACACACGCACACACGCACGCACACACACACGCACGCACACACACACACACGCACATACACCACGACCCTCGTTTCGATTCCCCCTCGATGTTAAAATATTTAGTCAAAACTTGACTAAATATAAAAACAGCAGCAGTCAAACTTTGTTCATAACATCACAGCGTGACATAACCAAAACAGATACATTAAAACAAGAACATTCTGACCCAACAGGCAAACAAATGTATGGACATCTCCAAATAAATGAGAAGAACCCTTAAGAAGTAAAAGTTGTGGATGAAACCACCATAAATCCACTATACAGCAAAAGAAACCTATGTGTACATAACGGCACGCAAAGTCAGAGGATGAAAGTGCCCATATCAGCTAAAAATGGTGCCAAATCAACAAATCTGAGAAATTAGTAGCAAAGGGACACAGTTACCATTTTAAATAAAAAAACAAGTCGCGTAAGGCGAAAATACAATATTTAGTCAAGTAGCTGTCGAACTCACAGAATGAAACTGAACGCAACGCAACGCAGCAAGACCGTATACTCGTAGCATCGTCACTCCACCGCGTGTGGCAAAGGCAGTGCCCGTGGAATTGATAAGAAGAGCGGGGTATTCGTTGCGCTGAGAAGGATAGCACGCTTTTCTGTACCTCTCTTCGTTTTAACTTTCTGAGCGTGTTTTTAATCCAAACATATCATATCTATATATTTTTGGAATCAGGAACCGACAAGGCATAAGATGAAAGTGTTTTTAAATTGATTTCGAAAAAAAAAAATTGATAATAATTTTTATATATTTAATTTTCAGAGCTTGTTTTTAATCCGAATATAACATATTTATATGTTTTTGGAATCAGCAAATGATGGAGAATAAGATAAACGTAAATTTGGATCGTTTTATAAATTTTTATTTTTTTTTTACAATTTTCAGATTTTTAATGACCAAAGTCATTAATTAATTTTTAAGCCACCAAGCTGAAATGCAATACCGAAGTCCGGGCTTCGTCGAACATTACTTGACCAAAATTTCAACCAATTTGGTTGAAAAATGAGGGCGTGACAGTGCCGCCTCAACTTTCACGAAAAGCCGGATATGACGTCATCAAAGACATTTATCCAAAAAATGAAAAAAACGTTCGGGGATTTCATACCCAGGAACTCTCATGACAAATTTCATAAAGATCGGTCCAGTAGTTTAGTCTGAATCGCTCTACACACACACACACACACAGACAGACAGACAGACAGACACACGCACATACACCACGACCCTCGTTTCGATTACACCCCGATGTTAAAATATTTAGTCAAAACTTGACTAAATATAACTAGATAACATATGTAGCAGGTAAGAGATAAGAGGGAAAAATACATTGTACATAACGCCACACTGAGACACCTAGGATTCTGAGTGATGTATCTTAAACAGATGCACACCTACAAAGGCAGAAATTATAAGAAAACAAATGACACACAGAAGGTACAAATAAACAAGTCGCGTAAGGCGAAAATACAATATTTAGTCAAGTAGCTGTCGAACTCACAGAATGAAACTGAACGCAATGCCATTTTACTCGTAGCATCGTCAGGCCACCGCTCATGGCAAAGGCAGTGAAATTGACAAGAAGAGCGGGGTAGTAGTTGCGCTAAGAAGGATAGCACGCTTTTCTGTACCTCTCTTTGTTTTAACTTTCTGAGCGTGTTTTTAATCCAAACATATCATATCTATATGTTTTTGGAATCAGGAACCGACAAGGAATAAGATGAAAGTGTTTTTAAATTGATTTGGACAATTTAATTTTGATAATAATTTTTATATATTTAATTTTCAGAGCTTGTTTTTAATCCAAATATAACATATTTATATGTTTTTGGAATCAGCAAATAATGGAGAATAAGATAAACGTAAATTTGGATCGTTTTATAAATTTTTATTTTTTTTTACAATTTTCCGATTTTTAATGACCAAAGTCATTAATTAATTTTTAAGCCACCACGCTGAAATGCAATACCGAAGTCCGTATTTCGTCGAAGATTACTTGACCAAAATTTCAACCAATTTGGTTGAAAAATGAGGGCGTGACAGTGCCGCCTCAACTTCCACGAAAAGCCGGATATGACGTCATCAAAGACATTTATCCAAAAAATGAAAAAAACGTTCGGGGATTTCATACCCAGGAACTCTCATGTCAAATTTCATAAAGATCGGTCCAGTAGTTTAGTCTGAATCGCTCTACACACACACACACACACACGCACACACGCACACACGCACATACACCACGACCCTCGTTTCGATTCCCCCTCGATGTTAAAATATTTAGTCAAAACTTGACTAAATATAACAAGTCGCGTAAGGCGAAAATACAATATTTAGTCAAGTAGCTGTCGAACTCACAGAATGAAACTGAACGCAACGCAACGCAGCAAGACCGTATACTCGTAGCATCGTCACTCCACCGCCCGTGGCAAAGGCAGTGCACGTGGAATTGACAAGAAGAGCGGGGTATTCGTTGCGCTGAGAAGGATAGCACGCTTTTCTGTACCTCTCTTCGTTTTACCTTTCTGAGCGTGTTTTTAATCCAAACATATCATATCTATATATTTTTGGAATCAGGAACCGACAAGGAATAAGATGAAAGTGTTTTTAAATTGATTTCGAAACAAAAAATGTGATAATAATGTTTATATATTTAATTTTCAGAGCTTGTTTTTAATCCGAATATAACATATTTATATGTTTTTGGAATCAGCAAATGATGGAGAATAAGATAAACGTAAATTTGGATCGTTTTATAAATTTTTTTTTTTTTTTACAATTTTCAGATTTTTAATGACCAAAGTCATTAATTAATTTTTAAGCCACCAAGCTGAAATGCAATACCGAACCCCGGGCTTCGTTGAAAAGTACTTGACCAAAATTTCAACCAATTTGGTTGAAAAATGAGGGCGTGACAGTGCCGCCTCAACTTTCACGAAAAGCCGGATATGACGTCATCAAAGACATTTATCAAAAAAATGAAAAAAACGTTCGGGGATTTCATACCCAGGAACTCTCATGTCAAATTTCATAAAGATCGGTCCAGTAGTTTAGTCTGAATCGCTCTACACACACACACACACACACACACTCACACACACACACACACGCACGCACATACACCACGACCCTCGTTTCGATTCCCCCTCGATGTTAAAATATTTAGTCAAAACTTGACTAAATATAAAAAGCAACTAGCAGCCCTGGAACATAAATTCAGATCATCATCAGAAAATGCAAGAAAAATGAGAATATGTACATAACATTACAACAGGAGATTATCTTTCATGCATTGAGTGCTGGTGAGTACTGGTCACTTAGATTTTGTCAGTTGGGAAATGATCACTGTTTATCAACAGACATAGGAACAAGAATACATGAAAAAGTATATAAGTGTAATATGATTGTGAAATAAGTTATCAATTCTGAAGATGGTTAAAACAGGATGTGTAAATAAAAATCTTGAAGCTCACAAAAAAAGTCTGGTCTCAGCCATAAGTCTCATGTAGGCTATGCCTCCAGAAAGATTTAGCAGCAAACATGTAAATAAAAGCCCAGTGTTCAAGGGACATCATGTAGCCGTCCTCCTTGAAGACTCGCAGAATGTTGCACACGGGTATACCCACAAAAACAAAAAAAAAAACAAAAAAAAATTTCTCTTCCCACAGACCAATTTCTCAGGAAGACCTTCCAGGCTCCCTCAGCAGTAGCTTTTGTGATCTGAAAGAAAAAACGATGTGCAATTATAGATGCATGTATAGTTTCTGAAATGCTTGCTATAATGTTTGGATTTTACACTATCTGCTATCATCACAGCAAAACGATATGATGTGACGTTATGAACATTTTCAGGGTCATAAAAACAGCTGAATGCAGTCATCTACTGCTCAGCTTTTAATTCTTTTAACAAAAAAGAACAAGATTTTATCGTAGTAGAGAACTCTCTACTGCACAGCCTTCAGAACAAGATTTCAATAACGTGTACATAATGTCACACGTCACCCAGACAAGCTATCTCGAACTAAAGGCGTGTGAAGTTATGTACACGCAGTCATGGAAGAAAACACGAATCCCACAGAGAAAAGTCTGAATCTCATAACTCGGTCATTTACAAAGAACAACAAAAAAATGAACCACAAGTCTGAAAGAACGAAAATCAAAGAAAATCATTGATAAAAATGGTAAATATTCCGCGCCTAGCCCGAAGACAGTAATCTCATGATGTGACGTTATGAACATCGCACCGTACTTTCTCAACCGATTTCCTAGCCCGTCAGAAAGTCCCTTTCAACGCAGGAACAAAAGAAATCAACATAGTAATGTTTTCCACCTATTTGTACAAAGATTCTATTTGTATTAGCTTAACCATGCATCGTACGTTATCCGTCACGACAACAGCTTCGTATCTGAACAATCAAAATAAAATTTCTTCATTGTGCGTCAGATCGGAGACTTCGTTTAGCGCGCGATATTTTCGACTTGCACTCAACCATCGTTACAAACAAACAAAACACGTCTCAAACAGCAATATGAATTACAAAATTGATAAAACTTACCATCATTGTGTACATAACACATTTCAAAGAATCACGACAAAACACTTACCTCCTGTGTTCTCTTATTTCTCGTTCGTTTCAAACGCAGACTTCTTCAAATGAAACTACGATCGCATGGCTGGAAGTCAGTAAACAAAGTTTGTTCACACCCCTTGTAGAAACGAGTCCATGCGCGGAAGAAAATATAGTACATAACTAACGCGTCACGACGCATCACGCAGTTGGCCGAAAAACCTTTCCCGTACCGCTGTTTGACATCGGATTCGTGTTTTAAACTTATTTTCACACAGAAGAATGATTTTTCATCGAAAATCAACAAAAACTTTGTTGTTCTAAAAGTTGAGAATGAATGTCGGCTCATTAATACACTCGGCCGGAAAATCACGACAGAGAATGACGTACATTCTAGCCTATGGTAATCTTCCGGTAAGCTCGACTCGGCAAATTTCGGGGCACTTCAAACTTTGCAAGGGAAAGACCGACCATTTCAGAATAGAATCTCCGTATTTTTTCTATATTTTGGACAGTGATCTGACAGTATGGGAAAGTTTGCCGAGCACACTGTACTAGGTGTCACGGAATTGCAACAGATCACCGTCAATAATCACCAACAAAACATCGATTATATTCCGCACACGTGAACCACACACTACGGAGTCATGTCCGAGCCGAGAAAAATACCTTCTTCGTTAATGCTCTTCATGTTCACGATTTTAAATAAAAAAGAAGCATCAACAAGAGACCTTTTCCGGAGGTTGTATCACTTTTTCTGACTTGACGCCATTTTGTGCCTGTGAGCTTTATATACCAAGTTCAATAACATTCGCGTTTTTTTGTTATTTCAAAAAATGTTTAATATTTCACTTTCTCAAAAAATACACTGTTAACAACATTGTCCTTAAATGTTCAACAAAAAATACACTGAAATATATAATGAAATTCATAGACACAGTAAACTAAAGAGAGGGCCCCAAAGGGTTTAAAATCGTGATCGTGATTGGCGTTTTTTGACCTTTCTGTGACCGTGATTGCCGAAATTTCCATTTCTGTGATCGTGATGGGACTTTGCCCGTGATCCGTGATGACAAAAAAATCAAGTCTCGTGATCGTGATCGTCATTTGTTTTCGTGATCGTGATGGGCATTATTGCAAAGCATTTTATTTTCAACGTACATTTTTCACAGCTGTATCACTCTATGATCCTCTATTCGTCAAGGAGCCAATCCCGATTGAAGGGAAGCAACAACACATTCAGAAATATGATTTTGACAGTGATTGCTTCCCTTTAAGAGAACCAATCACACAAAAAAAGAGATCCAATCAGAAGGCAAATTGCAAAAGTCTGCCAAACTTCACGCAATGGAAGGGCTTCTTGCAAAAAAGTTTTGAGTGCATTCAGTCAAATTCGAATTCGAAGATCAAAAATGGCGTGCAGCGGTACTGTCATCGAACTATATTTTGTGGATTCAAGCCAGACCAAAGCAGGCGGCGAGAATGCCTTCCTTGGTGGAAAGGTCAGGCTACGGGTCGGTCTTTCCGAAGACGAAATATCAAGGTATGTTGATCTATGTTGCTCTATGACTGTTCTGAATGTAGGCAAAGATCTTGAAATTTGTTCAAGATCTTTGAGTTTGAGTGAGATCATTGACATTGTCGACATTGCCACGTCCGGCTGTCACTCGCTCAGTGTGACCTCGACTGGCTCGAGATCAGTCTGCGTGTAGCCAAAACCGAAACTAGAAATGTGTTTTTCATCCCAGCAACGTGGACACGCTTAGCATAGATTCTAATTGTCGCTTCTTTGCATTAAGCTTGGATTTAGTTTAGCGCCTGTAAACGTTAATATCAACAATGGGTTAAATTCAGAAACAATGGCGGGGAGACGTGCCAGTTTGGGTCACTTGATCCTCATGTCAAAGACGATCAAAGTCATGTTCGTTGGGGATTTTGTCAGGCATGCTATTTTTCCGGTAATTGCCGGAAATCCGATAAAGCCGTTTTCAAAATCCGGTAAAGTCAAATTTATTCCGGTGAAGTTGAAATATTTCCGCAAAAACGATCCGTGTGAATATCGCGCAACGCGACCGGGCGCCGGTCTCAATGAAGCCAGCGCACAGTAGTGTTGTTTTCGCCAGTTTGGAGGTGTGTTGAATGGTGGTGGGGGGAGGCTAAAATGGGATTTTTAACAAGATCACAACACTATTACAGCCCTGAAAATGATGCCCAGAATGCACCAGATTGCACAGATTTTAACCGTTTTTTGAAAAAAATTTCCGGGGGGGGCATGCCCCCGGACCCCCCTAGTTGGCTCGCCTGTTCGCAGGCTCAGGCTTGTGGCTTTGCCACTGGCACTGCGCGCTTCTTTCAGGTAAAACCATTTTTGGCCTGTAGCATTCCTGTTTGTTTCCAAGGCCATGAAACCAGGCGATGGTGTACCTCAAATTGTATGGCAAAGTTGAAAATAAAGAATCCATCACACATACATGTACTTTAATTTCAATCCACCCAATAGTTTTTGAGAAAATGGGTTTACAAGATTTAGCTCTGGAAATGTGAAATTGTGCAAGTATATATTCATGTGTGTGAGTGAGGGTGTGGGAGTTGAATGTGCATGAGTGTAGAGAGAGAGAGAGAGAGAGAGAGAGAGAGAGAGAGAGAGAGAGAGAGAGAGAGAGAGAGAGAGAGAGAGAGAGAGAGAGAGAGAGAGAGAAAACAATGAAAACAACATTCTTGTTACTGATTACAAATCATGATATGTATTTCTATGTGTGTATGAAAGAGAATTAAAAAAATAATAATAAAAAAGTGCAACAGTTCCAATATATAGATCCAGAGGAGCGAATTACTGTGTGGTTGTGTTTACTTTGACACGTGCTTTCTGTACATGCAACTTTTACCGTGACCGTGATTTGCCACTGGTGTTCGTGATCGTGAAAACAAAAATCAAAGTAACTGTGATCGTGAAAGCTAAAATTTCCCTTCCCGTGATCGTGATGATACCCCCCCTTTGGGGCCCTCTAAAGAGAGAACAACTATAAAGCACAACATGAATCTGCTTTGCAAAATACAAGCTACTTATAAATATGGAACATAAAGTCGTCCTCCCTTCGGAGCGCGTCCCCTACATCAGGCAGTGTATTAATGATCTCTGTGTTCTCCTTCAGTCCACGTGTCTTGGGGGAAGAACGAATGCCTGAGAAAAAAAAGCGCGTTGGAATGCAGTAAGAGAGCAAAATAAACACTGATATTGTCGCTCACAATCAACATTCTCTCAGACAGATCTAGCGTCAGACAGATCAAGCGACAGACATAGACTTGGCTACTAGCTTGTATACTTAATAGAGAACACACACTTGTATAACAATACACGCACAAACAAACAAGCAAACAAACAAACAAACAAACAAACAAACAAACACACACACACACACACACACACACACACACACACACATACACACACACATTACACACACAGACAGACAGACACACACACATACATACACACACACACACACACACACACACACCCACCCACACACACACACACACACACACATACACACACACCCAAAAACAGGGCAGACAGTGAGAGGGATAGAGAGATAGAGGAAGGTGCGGGGGGAGGAGCGATGCGTAACAGCTTGTTCATGTCCAGATACACACCTTGTAACATCTGTTATGCGGGTCAAAGAAAGCAAAGCAGGGCGTGGGGACAGTGGTAAATCAGACAGAGAGTGGAATCAAGAAATGGGGAGGGGGGGGGGGGGTCTTTCTTTCTTTATTTGGTGTTTAACGTCGTTTTCAACCATTCAAGGTTATATCGCGACGGGGGGGGGGGGGGGGGGGGGGGAGGTGCTGGGGGAGGAAAGGCACAAGCTCTTTCATGGTCATATACACACCTTTGTATAACTGCAAAGCAGTTCAAAGAAAGCAAAGCAGGGCGTGGGAACAGTGGTGAAGATGACTCCCCGATCACTGCCGTTGACCCACAGGTGGAGCTCTGCCTTGGTCGTCACCATCACTCCCACACGTGATCCCTCCGGCAGGTCGAATGTTGCGTCGTTCAAGTTCTTGTCCTCCTTTTGACATCATGTTGTTTTGATGTGTCAGTCACGGTATGTGTGTGTGTGTGTGTGTGTGTGTGTGTGTGTGTGTGTGTGTGTGTGTGTGTGTGTGTGTACGTGTGTGTGTACGTGTGTGTATGTGTCTGTGTGTGTCTGGGTCTAAATGATAACTGAAAAGTTGCGTAAGTGAGTGCTCGAATGGATGCGCTCGTACACTGACAATTAGAACGAGGATTTGAATCTATTTGAATAACAAAATGTATGTTTAAAATATATACATATTGTAAAGAAAAACCCTCTGTATCATGAAATGTCTTCAAACGGGATGGATACGTACCAAACGAAAGTAAAGAAATCATTGTACATGGCATTATTTGATCGGAATAAAAAACGCTCGCGCTGGACCCGAGTACTCTTCAGACTGGCTCGCTCCCCCAGTATGAACGTTTTTGTCTTGTGCACGTGCATTAAAAAACAAAAAAATATTTATTTATTTTACAAATTATTAGAGTAAAATAAAACATTAAAACGTTCATAATAAACAATAGTAAACAAGAATTAAAGAAAATAAAAACCAAAAAAAACGACCATGCCGGGAATTTGGCCATAGGCGGACGACGTGCTTTCGTCTTGTGCACGTGGATTTAAAAAAAAAAAAAAATTATTTTACACAATTAAAAAAATTATTAGAGTAAAATAAAACATTAAAACGTTCTTAATAAACAATAGTAAACAAGAATTAAAAATAAAAAAATAAAAAAATAAAAAAATAGACCGCCCATGCCAGGAATCGAACCCTGATCACTTTGGCCACCAAGCCACCAACTCTGACAATTTTTCCAGTGAACTCAAATGCCTAGAGTGCTAAAATTAGGTCGCGCACCACGCGAAGTGGCAAACCGCCAAACGCACGCAAAGCCTGGTGTCGCTGGCTGGCTGGGCGGTTTCTATTAGCCGAACGGCTGTTCTATCCCACCGCGAATCGCGCCCACCGTTAAGAGTCGTTTTTGTGATTTATTTGGCATTTAGGTCCCAGGTAACATTATGAAGTTTTAATACGATCAATCGGACCTATTATCAAGTTAGTGTATCAACTTTTGAACGAACTGCGCCCAGTAGTTTCCCAGCAATAAGCTGTTAAGTCGAGACAGACACACACACAGATACACACACAGACAGACACACAATTAAAGTCTGCTGATCTTACCTTGTGACCACGGTTGTACACATCATGACTGATGACAACAGCCTCCTTGCCCCATCCAGTGTGAGCTGTGTCAGGCAGACGGAGGTGATCGGGATCAATCAGCACCACTCCACACGGCAGGTAGCAAATAGTATATTCCTTCTTTATGTTGTCTAGTTGTATCTGTACGACAGATATTTTGTTTCAATGCTGATGAATGTGTAGAAAGACAGTAAGCTGACGTAATATTGATATATACTTACACGTACTGGCATTGGATTCTGTTGCGTTTCCTTGTGTTGACTGTTGCAGGATTCATAAAAATGGTGTATATATATGGGTCACGTCACATTGTACGTTCATGCGTGTGCATGTGCACGTTTGGACACTTCATGCCTGTTCACGCGTGCACACAAACAAACACAAACACAAACACACACACACACACACGCACGCACGCACGCACGCGCGCGCACACACACACACCCACACACAAACACACACACACACACACATACACACCCACCCCACCCCCACCCCCCACCCACACACACAGACAGACATACAGACACACACACAACACACACACACACACCCACATACACACACATATACACTTACACACACACACACACACACACACACACACACCCTCATACACCTCATACAACACGTCGGGCACCATGGGCTGGTCAGCAACAACAATTCCAGCCTTGAATCCCTTAACTCCTGTCAGACCGCCGTTGCTCAGTACACGCACACACACACACACACACACACACCTCTCAGTACACGCACACACACACACACACACACACACACACACACACACACATATATATATTATACTCACCCACCCACCCCCCCCCCCCCACACACACACACATATACACACACCTCATACAACACGTCGGGCACCATGGGCTGGTCAGCAACAACAATACCACTTTCATCAACCCCCATTGTCTCTGCTGTCAGACCGTCGTTGCTCAGCACAATGTCCTTCCCGTGGTTTGTGTGTACACGCCATCCTCGCAACTGTAGGGGATTAATTCGTTGTTGAGAATTTGAAGAAAAAACAAAAACACCAGCTATCGCTTTAACATTAACTGAAGAAAAGGCAACAATTAAACACACAAAAAGGGGAAACAAATATTTTACTAAAATGAGTTTCTTTAAACCCTTATTTTTTCATAATGCGTGCATCTGTTCGCATTTTGTCTACTTGATGGAAAGTAAGTAAGTAGCACATTCACAAGTATGCTGACACTCTTTAACAATTCCTGTGCTCTCTTTCACCATGTTTTTTTCGTATGATAATGTTCAGCTGCTTAGGTTACACTTCTTTGATCTATGTGGATCGTACGCAATCACAAAGCATTCCAGTTAAACATAATTTGTGAAGAGATCACTCGATTGACCATATCTGAATGTTTAAAATAAGTAAACGCTGTTTAAAATACATCATCAACAAGCTGTAGTTTATTGTGTAAAGTGTTCGGATCTCAAGGCTTTTGGGGAAGGTAAAAACCGATGAATAAATTCCTCTTTATCTGACGTGTACGGAAGAATAATATCATCCTTACCTGACGTGTACTGATGAATAATATAATCCTTACCTGACGTGTACTGATGAATGAGATCCTCATTACCTGACATGTACCGATGAATGAGATCCTCCTAACCTGACGTGTACTGATGAATAATATAATCCTTACCTGACGTGTACTGATGAATGAGATCCTCATTACCTGACATGTACCGACGAATGAGATCCTCCTAACCTGACGTGTACCGATCAATAATATCATCCTTCCCTGATGTGTACTGATGAATGAGATCCTCCTTACCTGACATGCACTGATGAATGAGATCATCCTTACCTGACGTGTACTGATGAATGAAATCATCCTTACCTGACATGCACTGATGAATGAGATCCTCCTTACCTGACGTGTACTGATGAATGAGATCATCCTTACCTGACGTGTACTGATGAATGAGATCATCCTTACCTGACATGTACTGATGCTGACAGGCTTGACCTTCAGCTGACCTAGTGCCGACAGTTCCTTCTTAATGCGGGCCACTGCTGCAGCGTTAATGGTCAGCGTAACCATGGAAACCGATGTCCAGTTCACTGAGAGTTGACCACAAGTGACCAGTATGTCCTTCACACGATTCCTCAAAGCACGAGTGACGTCACACATTACTTTATTGGTGGCCCCTCTGGTGGTGCGATCAGCAACACGTCGGTGTGACGTCAGCCTGCCTCGGTGATCCAACAAGGTGACCTTGACGGCTAAGACTGTGTCCTTAACCTTGGCCTTGGCGTCTAGCGTCATCTTCTTCAGACGATGCCTGCATTCCTTGACGGAGGTCTCCAACTGGTCGCAGGTTCTGTCGATCTCAGCAACAACTTCTTGCACAACTTTCTCTGTGGCCTCCAGGTGGCGCTCCAACGCTGCCACAGCTTCTTCCAGCTGCTGCTCTTCCGTCAGCAGTGACGTCACCATTTGACAAAGCTCTTCACGTGACTTTTCTGCCGTTTCCGCCAGTTCCGTCAGGTCTGGGCATGCGCGGTGCTTGGCGTTGGCACACAGGTGGCAAATGGCGGCCCCGTGAGTGGGACAGAAGAGCTCGCAGGGCTTGCTGGTGTGCACGCTGCAGTGGTCAGGCTGACTGGCGGCTAGCTCTTCCGCTGTCATGCTGGACAGGTCTTCCACCTTGTGATCACGGGCCACGGAGTATTTGGTGTGTGTCTGCCCGCAAGGTTTACACATCATGTCGTTGCAGTTCAGACATATGGACACGGCGGCTGACTGACACACATCACACACGTGGTCCTGGTTCAGTACACGTGTACTCTCCACCAGCGCTGCCATGGCGACGTCATCCGGTAAGGCGTCCACCACCTCCTCCCATTCCTTCGTCTTGCTTTTCTCTTTGGGGTCCGCGATGGCGCCCCTGCAGAGCGGACAGAGGGCCTCGGGGTTGGAGGCGAGCCAGGAGAGAAGACAGTGGCGACACAGGACGTGAGCACAGGGCAGCAGTTTGGGGTTCTTGAACAGCTCGTGACACACGAAGCATTCTGTGTCACTGTCCGTTGTTGCACCAGCTGCCGTTGCCATGGTTACGTTCTGTAGGGAAAACAATGAGAGGGCGCGTTAAGCGAATCAAGAAAGAGTTCAACAATAACAACAGCAGCAGCAACAAGACCAACAACAACAACAACAACAACATCAACAACAACAGCAGCAACAGCAACAACAACAACAACAACAACAACAGCCACCACCACCACCACCACAACAACAAAAACGACGACGACGACGTCAGCATCGGTTGTTGCAGCTCATGTTGATGTTACTGTTGCCAGACACAAAACGTAGCAACACAGAGGAAGTCGTTGTTACTGCCGGGCGCACCAGGAAGAACGGTAAGTGTTTGTCTGCTTCCGAAACGCAGACCCATACTGCTATATAAGATTTACACAAAAACAAGAAGGTTTATTTTCCCGGAGAGGAAAGACTAGAAATGGAATATGTGTTTATCAAAGCGGACAGGTAGGAACGATGGCTACGTAAGCGCTCTAATACTGACAGTGAGAGATGCATTTGCCAGTCTCCTGCCGCCTCATGATAACAAGCATTGCAATCACAAACTACTTTCATTCTCAGGAATGCTGATATGTCAAGAAAAAACAATGTCAATCGAAACCAAGTTGCTCACCAAGGACTCAGTGAATACAGCCAGTCTCTTGACAGGCATTTCAATCAACAAACTACTCTCATGTTCAAGAATGCTGACATGTGAAGAAAAACAAACACATTCAATTGAAACCAAATTGCTATAAAGGAAGTGAATACAACCGTATATGATAGCAACTAGTTTTCAACCCAACCACCTTGTTGCACAAAGAATGCGAGAGCCGTGTGAAACGCTCGATAAAACATCTAGAATAAAACAGACAGGCCAGACAGCGCTATACACAACATGTTACTGACACACTGTGGTAGCTGTCACGCACTGACGAAGATATGTTTAAAATGTATACGCTTATACTCTGTTATACTACCGGGTACCTGTCATACAGGCAAAGCAGATACCTTTAAATGCAGATGTTTGTAATGAGATCGAGACCGTTTATTGTAATTTCAGTAAAATGACTGGAAAGGCTATCCATAAATTCCCTTTCCATATTCAACAGATTGATCTGACATAAGGTAGTGTTTACAATAAACGGCCTCATCTGACATCGTACATATCTACATTCAAACGCATAATATTTTATGACATGTAGTATAGTTCACACATTAATAATTTTAACAATATTAATTATGTTAATCTCAACAGAATGATGTATTCAGCAAAACCTGACCACACAATAGGTTTGCTGCACACAGGAGAGAAAACTTGCTCTGGTCGATGAAAAACGCCCTGCAGCAAGCAGAATAAGCACAGCAACAAGACACACAGCAAGTCTAGCGATCACTCGAAGTATCTCACAGCCATGATGAAGCGAACCGAAAACATATTTCCCGGAAACCGAAAGTAGAACCTTTCTAAGTTGATACTCCTCATGTTACTGTTATGAACGCGTCTCGATCGGTTACACAATTGATTCAAGATTGGAAGTAACAAATGTGAAAGTAATGAACTTTAGAACCCTATTTTTACAGTGATAGACATGAATGCAAATAGTGTTAAGCATGGTACGTGAACTGAGGAAGGACACAAATGTCCATTGGTATCGGATAGCACACATTTTGTGGAAGACACGATATAAAAGGTTAACCAACCAACCAACAAACAGACTTGGTCTACATAAAAATATGATCTTGAAAGATTAAACGCTCACCTGATGTTATGTACACTAAGCAACTCCCACGTGTTGATATGTCTGATGACATGAACACACAGCGTCAAGACTGGGCCACACTGTGTCCTCGTAGTGTTACGCCTTCAACACAGCGCAGTGCGAGCGTGTCAGACAGCTGGGTCACGCGAGTGTGACAAATTTGACAGGCGCTTGATATCGAGTTTGTACTCGTGCCAAACAGTTAAGCAACCATGATATTCTGTCTGAAATGCAATATTCAACAATTAAACACAACTAATGGAATTAGGTTCTGGATTTTTTTAAAACGTATGTTTAAAGTAGTCAGGCCCTGGTCCTGCTAGGGTAGTGTGTGTGTATGTGTGTGTGTGTGTGTGTGTGTGTGTCAGTGTGTGTACGTGCGTGCGTGCGTGCGTGCGTACCTGCGTGCGTGCGTGCGTGTATGTGTGTGTGTGTGTGTGTGTGCGCGCGTGCTTGTGTGTGTGTGTGTGTGTGCGTGCGTGCGTGCGTGTGCGTGTGTGTGT
>NW_027128154.1:0-11671 GCF_037325665.1 Littorina saxatilis
TTTTTGTCTGTGTGCATAACGACTATTCTTATTGCAATTGATAATAATTAATCTATTTAAATGTGCATCGTGTACATGACTGTGTATTTGTTTATGTGTAAACAGTATGTGCAAAATATGTTAAGCTCTGAGAACTCTGTTAGGATTTGTGCAATAAAAATACCATAATTATCATTATATTTATTATCCTCATCATAAAAAAAATTAAAGTTTAAAGCGTACCAGATGTCACTTATCTGAAGAAAATCATTCCCTTACTTTACCTTAGATATTATCCCTTTAACTAACTAAGTGTAACCGAGTGCCGTAACACTACGATTACCTCGGGAGGCGAAGTGCAATCAAACAGGATTGAAAATGTTAGGGCTAATTTCTTAGCCTTATAAAAACTGTTATGCAAACCCGAAGGTTTCCATGAACATACAGACAATCGGAAACCACCAGACCCCATCACAAACAGAATTCCACAATCCACCGGTGTTGACTTAAAGGCCAACAACTCGGGTGCAGAGTCTGCTGTGAAAGGAGCGGTAGCCTCCCCTGTCACATAAGCAAGTCTAAAAGCCAGCTGTGACCAATAATATCCTTTCTGTGTTACACTGAATAGCCCAGTGATCTGAATCAACATGCTCCAGTTACACAAGGTGAGGTTAATTCCGAATGATTATGTGTAACGGCAACTGTGATTTAATCTGTGTGCAGTGTGTGTGTGTGTGTGTGTGTGTGTGTGTATGTATGTGTGTGTGTGTCTGTCTGTCTGTGTGTGTCTGTGTCTGTGTGTACGTGTGTTTGTGTGTGTATGTGTGTGTGTGTGTGTGTGTGTGTGTGTGTGTGTGTGTGCGTGTGTGTGTGTGTGTATGTGGTTACGTTCCACATTATGCACTTTAAACATTTAGCGGCGTTTGTCATTTAACATTGTCCTGATTTGTTTTGTGTCCAGGAATACGTGCACTAGCGGATACGTGTGGATTGTCTTGCTTTCTTTGTTGCCAGATTTCACAGATTACAGGTTGTTTTTTTCAAGCTTTTCTTTTTTGCTTTGTCCTTTTTTTTTAACAAACGGGGGCTTTATATAGCAATTAGACAACATTCACGAGTACTGGTAAATGTTAGCATGGACAAGCTTGAACAACAAGAAGGGGTAACGCATGTTTTTTTATCAAGCTTCGTTTCCCATGCCATGGAGGTTTTAAAGTAACTATAGACAACGTTCATGTGTACAGGTGAGAATGGACAGGAATGAACATCGAAACGGAGTAACGCTTGAGTTTTGTTTACGCTTCATTTTCACATGAAGGTTTTAAAGCAATTAGACAACATTCACGGCCGGGGTACAGGTAATCCAGCTGTTCTGGGTGGCGCACGACTCGTTGCCCACAGGCTCACACACACCTGTAACACAATGTACGCATGAACAACACGCATGAACAATAAGCATGAACAACAATCACCATGAACAACAAGCACGAAAAAGACATGCATATGGTCTCTGGCCCACCGGGCTGCCTGGTTTGAGGTGCACAAAGCGAAAGTGGGTGCCACCCAAGTAAGTCTGATTGGTTGAAATCTCCACAAATCTCAATGTCAACCAATCAGACCCCGCGGCTGACTGCCACCCACTTGGGTGGCACCCACTTTCGCTTCGTGCATCTCAGCCCATGACTACAGGTGGCGCAGGACTTGCCACATGACAACAAGCATGAACAACAATCACCAACGAGACATGCATTATGCCCCCATCCCACAGGGTTGCCAGGACTGCAAGTGGCGCACGACTTATACTTAGTCTACCGGAACGGGCCGCGAGGTCTGATTGCTCTTAATCAAAACAGATCTCAATTTCAACCAATCCAACCCCGCTGCTTTGTAAAAATCATTTGGGTTGCACACAGTTTCGCGTCGTGGGCCTCAGCCCAGGCGCAGATTCCAATTGACTATTCTCGGAAATAACTCCGTCTTGTTCGTATGGGTTGTGAAAGAGTGAATGCCCTTGCTTTTCCTCGGACAAATAACATCACACGTGCTCCTGTCCACGTGTTTCCGACACACCCCTCTAAGTGATTAGCCCCTCCAATGTTTGTCCGAGTATGAATCAAGGGCATTCACTCTTTCACAACAACTCACAAACCCGACAGAGTTCTTTTCGGAGTTCGTCCATTGGTTAAAATTGAGAGTTCAACCTATTAGATCCCGCGGTTAACCTCCGACCGGGTTGGGGACTTTCTCGTGCACACCAGCGCCAGATTCCCCGGACCCCAGGTGTGCAGAAGAAGGTAACTGCGCCGTGTGTGTGTGTGTGTGTGTGTGTGTGTGTGTGTGTGTGTGTGTGTGTGTGTGTTTGTGTGTGCGTGTGTGTGTGTGTGTATGTGTGTGTGTGTGTGTGTGCGTGTGTGCGTGCGTGCGTGTGTGCGTTCGCGTGTGTATATATGTAGAGAGAAAAAATATATATGTGCATGCGTGCGTGCGTGCGTGCATGCGTACGTGCGTGTGTGCATGCGTTCGTAAGTGTATCTGCGTGCGGGTGCGTAAGTGAGTGTGTGCTTAAATACCTGGGTGACCCTTTACGTCGTCGACGTGGGCGTTGGGGTCAGAGGCGTTCCAGTTGCAGCTGGCATCGCCCAGCTCATAGCCGTTGGTCCGACCGTCTCCGTCGCTGTCCTTCATGCACAACGCTCGCGTCCACAAGTGCCCCGCTGCGGCAAAGTCCTGACCAACAGCAAATCGTCATCATCATCATCATCATCATCATCATCATCATGGTCGTCGTCGTCATCATCGTCATCATCTTCGTCATCATCGTCATCGTCATCATCATCACCATCACCATAATCACCATCATCATCATCATCATCATCATCATCATCATCATCATCGTTATCATCATCTTTAATGACTTCAGGTGTCGCGTCCACGAGTTCCCCGCTAATGCAAATTCCTGACCAACAACACGATCAGGTTCTTTAAAGCTCTCTTTATATTTCATTGGCCGGTGTGTGTGTGAGTGTGTTTTTACATTTAGTCAAGTTTTGACTAAATGTTTTAACGTAGAGGGGGGGAATCGATAAGAGGGTCGTGGTGTATGTGCGTGTGTGTGTGTGTGTGTGTGTGTGTGTGTGTGTGTGTGTGTGTGTGTGTGTGTGTGTGTGTGTGTCTGTCTGTCTGTGTGTCTGTGTGTGTGTGTAGAGCGATTCAGACTAAACTACTGGACCGATCTTTATGAAATTTGACATGAGAGTTCCTGGGTATAAAATCCCCAGACGTTTGTTTCATTTTTTCGATAAATGTCTTTTATGACGTCATATCCGGCTTTTCGTGAAAGTTGAGGCGGCACTGTCACGCTCTCATTTTTCAACCAAATTAAAAATTAATTAATGACTTTGGTCATTAAAAATCATGAAAATTGTAAAAAAATTATTTTTTTTATAAAACGATCCAAATTTACGTTCATCTTATTCTTTATCATTTTCTGATTCCAAAAACATATAAATATGTTATATTTGGATTAAAAACAAGCTCTGAAAATTAAAAATATAAAAATTATTACCAAAGTTAAATTGTCCACATCAATTTAAAAACACCTTCATCTTTTTTCTTGTCGACTCCTGATTCCAAAAACATATAGATATGATATGTTTGGATTAAAAACACGCTCAGAAAGTTAAAACGAAGAGAGGTACAGAAAAGCGTGCTATCATTCTCAGCGCAAGTACTACCCCGCTCTTCTTGTCAATTTCACTGCCTTTGCCGTGCGCGGTGGACTGACGATGCTACGAGTATACGGTCTTGCTGCGTTGCATTGCGTTCAGTTTCATTCTGTGAGTTCGACAGCTACTTGACTAAATGTTGTATTTTCACCTTACGCGACTTGTTTTACAATTAGTCAAGTTTTGACTAAATGTTTTATCATAGAGGGGGGAATCGAGACGAGGGTCGTGGTGTTTATGTGTCTGTCTGTGTGTGTGTGTGTGTGTAGAGCAATTCAGACTAAACTACTGGACCGATCTTTATGAAATTTGACATGAGAGTTTCTGGTTATGAAATCCCCATACGTTTTTTCATTTTTTTAATAAATGTCTTTGATGACGTCATATCCGGCTTTTCGTGAAAGTTGAGGCGGCACTGTCACGCTCTCATTTTTCAACCAATTTGGTCAAGTAATCTTCCACAAAGGCCGGACTTTGGTATTGCATTTCAGCTTGGAGGCTTAAAAACTAATGAGTGAGTTTGGTCATTAAAAATCTGAAAATTGTAAAAAGAATATTTTTTTATAAAACGATCCAAATTTACGTTCATCTTATTCTTTATCATTTTCTGATTCAAAAAACATATAAATATGTTATATTTGGATTAAAAACAAGCTCTGAAAATTAAAAATATAAAAATTATTATCAAAATTAAATTGTCCAAATCAATTTAAAAACACCTTCATCTTATTCCTTGTCTGTTCCTGATTCCAAAAACATATAGATATGATATGTTTGGATTAAAAACACGCTCAGAAAGTTAAAACGAAGAGAGGTACAGAAACGCGTGCTATCCTTCTCAGCGCAAGTACTACCCCGCTCTTCTTGTCAATTTCACTGCCTTTGCCGTGCGCGGTGGACTGACGATGCTACGAGTAGGCCTATACGGTCTTGCTGCGTTGCATTGCGTTCAGTTTCATTCTGTGAGTTCGACAGCTACTTGACTAAATGTTGTATTTTCGCCTTACGCGACTTGTTCAAATTTAGTGAAACGCCGAATATGACGTCATTAAAGACATTTATCTGGGCGGGGGGGGGGGGGGGGGGGGGGGGGGGGACAGGTGGGGGGGATGTAGAGAGAAAAAACGTCTGGGGAGGCGAGAAGAAGAAATCTGTTCAGTAGTATTCTGGGAATCGCTCTACCCCCCGATCTCGCTGGAAGTCACGTGATGCATATAATTATAGCCACATCAAATCAAATCAATTCAGATAAATTCAAATTAACTTTTTTATCTCACATGGAGAAATTGCGGTACATATAACATAAAGAAAAACGACACACCCACATCGTTAAAATGTGATATCTTTTTATATTTAGTATTTTAACATCGAGGGGGAATCGAAACGAGGGTCGTGGTGTATGTGCGTGTGTGCGTGCGTGTGTGTGTGTGTGTGTGTGTAGAGAGATTCAGACTAAACTACTGGACCGATCTTTATGAAATTTTACATGAGAGTTCCTGGGTATGAAATCCCCGAACGTTTTTTTCATTTTTTTGATAAATGTCTTTGATGACGTCATATCCGGCTTTTCGTGAAAGTTGAGGCGGCACTGTCACGCCCTCATTTTTCAACCAAATTGGTTCAAATTTTGGTCAAGTAATCTTCGACAAAGCCCGGACTTCGGTATTGCATTTCAGCGTGGTGGCTTAAAAATTAATTAATGACTTTGGTCATTAAAAATCTGAAAATTGTAAAAAAAAAAAAAATTTTTATAAAACGATCCAAATTTACGTTAATCTTATTTTCCATCATTTGCTGATTCCAAAAACATATAAATTTGTTATATTCGGATTAAAAACAAGCTCTGAAAATTAAATATATAAAAATTATTATCAAAATTTTTTTTTCGAAATCAATTTAAAAACACTTTCATCTTATTTCTTGTCGGTTCCTGATTCCAAACCGGAACCGACAAGAAATAAGATGAAAGTGTTTTTAAATTGATTTCTAGAAAAAAAATTTGATAATAATTTTTATATATTTAATTTTCAGAGCTTGTTTTTAATCCGAATATAACAAATTTATATGTTTTTGGAAACATATCATATGTATATATACATATGATATGTTTGGATTAAAAACACGCTCAGAAAGTTAAAACGAAGAGAGTTTTTTTTTTTTTTTTTTTTTTTTTTTTTTTTTTTTTTTTTTTTTTTTTTTTTATACTTTTTTTTTTTTTTTTTGACCTCAGTTGCATGCAAGGTTGCTTCAACCATCTTTTTTGCCTCTTTTGTCTTTTTTTTTTCTTTTTTTTTTTTTCTTTTTTTTCTTTCTTTTTGGGCGGTGAGCATATCCTTCTTCACTGGTCTTTTCTTTTTTTTTTTCTTCAATGAAATTTTAATTTTGTTTTCTTTTGCATTACAGGTTACATTTCCATTAAATTACTTTTTAATTCAACAGCAATCTAGCTAAGGACAATGGGGATACACCTTTCGTAGCGCAAGTTCTTGTTGAAATACAATTTCCAATGGAATAGGCGATTTAGTTTTCTTAACTTTGCTAATGCACATTTTTGCTATCAATAAAACATGGTTAATTAACGCTGATTCCTGACATTTTTCGATTCCGAATAATACATCTGTAATAGACAATAAGAAAGCCCGACCTGTCAGACTGTTCAACATTTTTTCAATATAAGTCCAAAACCTTCTAATTCGGGGACACTCATAGAAAAAGTGTTCCATGACATCCAAAATATGTGGGCACTCGTTACAGTTTTTTGTTTGACTTACTTTCATTTTATGTAATAAAATATTGGTGGGATATAAATTGTGACAAATTTTCCATTGCAACACACGCAGGCGCACTTCTTTTGTCACCTGTCGGGGCAACAACCACGTCTGTTCGACAAAAACAAAATCTAGTTTTCTTTTCCAAAAATCGATTGCATGAGATTTTTCAATGCTATAATTCCGTTTTTTCTTTAAATATAACTTAATTAACTTGGGTTTGCTTTTAAACACATTCAATTCATCATCAATTATATCTACATTAACTATATGTGCTGGGTTGTCTACAATCCAATCTTTCCATTGTTTTGGAATTGCATTCATCACAGCGTTGTATTCAAAAAAGGTTATTGCATGGTTTTGCTGCACAGTGATCTGAACATCTTCACATAACAGAAACTGATTTCTTTCAACATTCAACAAATCATTTATAACATTAAAACCTTTCTGGCGCCATTTTACAAAATCCAACACTTTACCTTTAAACTGAATCAGTCTATTATTAAATAACAGTTGATTACCAACATCATTTCTGTCAACTTCCTCTAAACCTACTTTATTTTTATTATCAAGATATGTCAAAAATACCTCTTTCCAAAAATCATTTTGAACTTTTTCGATTCCTTGTAATTCCTTTTGTGTGCAATTAATTTTTGCCAAGTGATTAAAATCTGTTAATTGTTGAATGTGCCATTTTGGGATTGCACTCCAATTTTCTCGACCTGCTTCATGCAACCGTCCAATCCAATTTAAATAAAACAGTTTCTGTATATCAAACATATTGATCATTTTCAATCCACCATTCTCATATTCAGACTCCATAATTTTCCTTTTTATCTTTTCAAAAGCTTTTTTATTACTATATTGTTTTTGCCATACAAATTTGTATAGTTTCGTGTTTAGCTGTGTGAGAACTTGCTTTGGAAGACCAACAGACTGCATAATATACACAAATGGGGAAGTCATAAACGTTTTAATAACTGTTATTTTTCCCTGTATACTGAGATCTCTTTTACTCCACTGTTTAATCATGGCATCAAGACTCTCCATTTTGAATTTCCAGTTTTCCTCGATGTCTTTTGCCATTTTACAACTACTAAATTTAATCCCTAAAATTTTAATCTCCTTAACAACGTGGAAAGGCAGATTAGGTTCCGTTGGTTCTCTCCCCATTCTTAAAGCTTTCGTTTTATCTAAGTTTAATTGTAGCCCTGAGACTTTGCTAAATTGGTTCAATATGTTCATTGCCATGTTAGCATCATCTCGATTTTTTAAAAACAGGGTTGTATCATCTGCCATTTGTTTTATCTTTATGACCGTACCATCCTGATTAATCATGTTCGGTGTAATTATTCCAACTATAGGGCTGTTTCTTATCTTAATCGCCAACAATTCTACCGCCAAGACGAAAGCCAACGGCGAAAACGGGCAACCTTGTCGAATCCCACTAAATACGTTAAAACTCTCCGATAACCAACCTCCATGATTTATACAGCTTGTAGTACCTTTTATCAAAATCTCCACCCACTTTTTAAAACTAGATCCAAATCCAAATCTGTCAAAAGCATTAAGAAGTAGTGACTTTGATACACTGTCGAAAGCTTTTTTAAAATCCAGGGCAAGCAGATAACCCGCCTTTCCACTAACATTAAAGTAATTAACCGCATCGTCAATCGTTCTAATCACTGTTGATATATTTCTGTCTTTTAGGTAACCAACCTGATCTACACTGATTAGTTCATTAATTACTAAACCCATTCTTCTTGCCAAAACTTTAGCTAGAATCTTATAATCAGTATTAGTTAAAGTAATTGGTCTCCAATTACTTAATCGTTCTCTATCCAAATCTTTTCCTTTATGCAACAATATTATCACCCCTTGATTTTGCGTATATGATAACTCTTCCCTTTCAAATGATTCATTAAATGAATCAACAAGCAATCTGCTTATCTTGCTCCAAAATACTTTCATGAAATCAATAGAAATTCCATCAGCCCCGGGGGCCGAGCCATTTTTCATGCTACACAGAGCGTCGGCTGCTTCTGCGGGATTTACTAACCCCTCACATAAACGTGACTGTTCTTCACTAAGGCGTGGAACAAATTCTTGGGACAAAAATTCCAAACTATCTTTTACCGTATTTTCAGAATCAGTTTTCAGACTATACAAAAGTGTATAATATTCTTTTTGTTCTTGTAAAATCAATTTCTGGTCGGTTATTGTTTCACCCGCTAAAGTGCTGAGGCGTGACATAATGTTTTTCTTCTTTTGTCTTTTTTCTAAGTTACAAAAAAATTTTGTGTTTTTTTCCCCCTCTTCTATCCACTTCACCCTAGCTCTAACCTGTGCACCCCTTGCTTTTTCTAGTTCTAATAATTCTAACTTTTGTTTCAATTTTAGTAATTCTGTTTGCAACCCATTATTTTCAATCTTATCAATCAATAATCTTTCCAGTTCTCTTAGGCGGGTTTGTAACCTGATTTCTTCATTTTTCCTATTACACGACTGTTTTTTACCAAATTCAATGCAGAAGTTTCTTATCTGTACTTTTGCCAATTCCCATCTGTTTATTGCTGAGGCATCATTCTCGGCTTCTTCAACCAAAACATCCAGAAGTGAATTCATTTGTTCAAGAAAATGTTGATTTTTCAAATAACTGTTGTTGAACCGCCAGTAACCTGGACCTCTAATAAAATCCTTGTCATTCATTTCGACAACAACAGCTTTGTGATCTGAACTTGGGACACAAATATGATCTGCTGATACACACGATAACAACACTCCTCTAGATACAAAACAATAATCAAGACGCCTGGCAACAAAGGGGTTAAATCTGTTCCAGGTATAATCTTTTTCATCATCATGAAAGTATCTCCATATGTCAGTTAAGGTGTTGGTTAAATCTGTGAAAACTTCAATTTCTCTGTTACTATGAGGCCGGCCAGAAATAATGTCAAGTTCATTGTTGACCACACAGTTAAAATCACCACATAAGATAAACTGGTCGGTTTCAAGTTCATCCACAATATTTCTAATAGAATGAAAAAATGCCATTTTCTCATTTGATTCATTTGGAGCATACACATTTATAATATTAATGCACTGTTTTCTGTATTCTACAGAGATAACAACAACCCGTTCTTGTTTTTTTACTAATTCAATTTTTCCATCAAAATGTTTTGACGTCAAAATGACCTCACCCTTACTGTAACATGTTCCAGCTTGTGCAAATACTTCCCCTCCCCATTGTTTTTCCCACAATATTACATCTTTACAACTTATGTGTGTTTCTTGCAAACAAATAATATCAAACTTTTTTTCTCTCAAAAATTTAAACAACGTTGTTCTTTTCCATTTGTTTCTCAGTCCTCTACAATTCAACGAACATATACGCAGTTTACTCGCCATTAGGGCATGATACGTTGGTAGTGAACGTAGTCATATCAAGTCTACACAGACCAAATACCAAAATCGTGATCAAAGGGCTCGTCCGTAATCCAGTCCAAAATCGAAATCCAAGTCCTGACACTGACAACCCGTTATCCCCACCTCTCTCTTTCATCAGGTACCTCTCCTTCACCTTCTACCCATCCCTCTCCCTCCTCCTGTTCTTCTCCGTTGTCACTGTCTGTTTTATCACGTCTTGGAAACTTGTCCACGGGTGAGCGGTCCTTCTCTCCAGAAAGGCGACGCTTAGGTGTTGTTGATCGGTGTCTTCCGTGCTCCACGCGTTGCATACTCATGGATAGGGTGAGCTGTCTCCTGTCGACTGGTGTTTTCTGCTCTTTTCTCCCTCTTGACAACGCCTGTTTACCTCCACCTCCCTTCCCCTTTGTTTTGTCTGTACCATGTTCGTCTTTGTCAGTTTTGCTAACGCTTGGCACGTGCAGCGCGCTGTCATGTGTGGCTGCACTAGTGTCAATGGAGGACTGAGCCTCCACTACCATCAGTGCGTTCGTCTGTGCGTTCGTCTGTTTGTCTCTGTCTTGTCCTGTCATGTTCTGCACTGTGTTGTTTCCGGAGAAAGCACAGACACTGTCCCCACGCTTATGCCCCGCCAACTTGCAAGCAAGGCACACCACATCATTTTCACACACAGAGACATGGTGGTTGGTTTGCAGGCATTTTGAACATACAATATCTTTTCTCACTGTCTTCTGTTCCCTATGGTAGATCTTTGCCTGAAACCCGGCAACAGCGAGTGTTTTCTCAAGGGGTGTTTTGGGGACGGTTATGAAAACGAACCTCCTCCCTGTCTGAAACCTTGTTAGCTTGTTGTCTTTGTCCCTGTAACACTCAAGTTTTATGGCCGATCTTAGCTCACAGCCAGTCTTCACGATAGAGTGTTCAATTTCACTGTTTGCCACTGAAATGGGAATATCTGATACCCACAGTTTTGTTGACGGCTCTTCGGTTCCAGAATCATCACGCAGAATGAAGGGGTTAGTGTGAGACACTTGCAATGTACAGTTGCGAACATTCATACCTTTGATGAGCAACTCATTTCTGGCTGCTTGCGTAGTCGGGTATATCCGCCATAAGCCACGGATGTCCTGAGCGCCTGTAATGGAGCCCCGACCAGCGGTCCTCTCTGCTGCCACACACAATTCCAAACCTGTTACCACGTCCTCCTCACTGCGAACTACATCTCTCTTTCTTAGAAAGACCGGCAGTACCGCTTCCATTTTCCGTAACGGGAGAGCGCACAAAAACGAAAACACCGGTCTCTGATTCAGCGTGTTGCGGAGCGAGCAAAAAACCGTGACCTCTCGCAGCGGCTGTCGCTAGCCGAATCAAAACGAAGAGAGTTACAGAAAAGCGTGCTATCCTTCTCAGCGCAACGAATACCCCGCTCTTCTTGTCAATTCCACGGGCACTGCCTTTGCCACGGGCGGTGGAGTGACGATGCTACGAGTATACGGTCTTGCTGCGTTCAGTTTCATTCTGTGAGTTCGACAGCTACTTGACTAAATATTGTATTTTCGCCTTACGCGACTTGTTATCTTTTTCTTTAGATTTCAAAAATAGTTGATTCAGCGTTGAAATATGTTTTATTGAGGAGATCAGAAAATCCATGAAGTTCTCCTAGCTGTCAGTCGAACCGTATTTTGGATGTCACGGCCACGAAGCGATGCGGCGCTGAGGCGAGTCACGCGCAAGGCGCAAGATTGAGTGGCATTGTACTTTCCCGGCGCGCGC
>NW_027128155.1:2500-10935 GCF_037325665.1 Littorina saxatilis
ACTTCTCTGGTAACCCGGCAGTTCTTATTTCTCTGGTAACCCGGCAGTTCTTATTTCGAGTTTGCCGGGCTGCAGAATATATAAAAAAAGAGACGGTTGTTTGAAAGCTGTTATCAATTCGTTTCTTTGAAGAAATGCTACTCAGGCTTGAGGACAGTTATTGTCTTCATTAAGCCCAAGAATAAGAAGAGAAGATAACAGTTACAAGATCGTGGCCGCAGACAGCTTTTGTCTTTGAACACTACAGGGGAGCCTGTGTTGATCTGTTGTCAGCCAGAGCGAAGCAATTGTGAGAATACGTGAGTTAAAACTGAAATAAATGACGGATTGAAGTGACACAGTTTTCAGCTATAAAACAATCACAGACGAAGGACGACTGCTGTCACGGGAATACAATCATTCAACCTTTTCTTAATACATAAGGGGAAAGGACTCTTTGCGCACTCGCTGAAAAGCAATAAGACGACACGTACAAACAACGTGTTCTTCTAGCGGGACAAAGGAGAAGTCGGTGACAAGTACAGACATCACAGGAACCTCTGTCTGTATGTGACGAGATCGAATAAAGTTCGTGTAAATAACCCAACGGCTTGGCTGGAAATTATGTACTTCAAATCTCGATCAGAAAGTATCTCTGCAGTTGTCGAATGATTGTATTCGTGGTGGCAAAGATTTCGGCAGCATGAAACTAAATTGTGCGTGTTGATCCTTGAGGTGAAGAAGTGAAGGTTGACAAAGAAGCTGACAGAAGAAGATCTGTGTGTGCATGGCTACTCAGTGTGAAAAGAGCAACGGTTGACAGAAAAGCCAACAGTATGAGATCAGAGTGTGTGCGTTGGTCCTCGGTGTAAACTGAGTAACGGGCGACAGAGAAGCTAGCCCTGAGACTGATCCAAGTCCTCCCTGCTGTGGTCATCCCTGGCTGTTAACGCGGTGGCAAAGAGGACACAGTTCATACAACGACCCTCTCTGGGGTTGTCCCATACCGATAGAATGATGGCATCACAGAACTGAATCCGCGTTCAGGTCGTTGTGCCGTGGATTGTACGTGTTGGGACAGAGTTGAGGACGGTCAGGTGGCTGGTAGCTGGGCCCCACGTGTGTCCCTGAGGTCCACGTCTGGAGAAAGGACTGACGGAGCTTGGCGGCTGGCACATTGACTGCGGTACAGCGATCAGACTCCCTGCGTCAAGTCTGTCATTGTGTGGTAAGTGACAGCGTGCATGTACAGCGCTCGCGCGTGTGTGTGTGTGTGTGTGTGTGTGTGTGTGTGTAATAAACCCAGTGTCTAAATATGAGAATGTTTTAGCATAATACGATGATGATGATGATGATGATGATGATGATGATGATGATGATGATGATGATGATGATGATGATGATGATGATGATGATGATGATGATGATGATGATGATGATGCCCTTGCGACTGCCGTTGATTGTAGAGCTATACATGTATCTGTATTATGTATACATCGGCAACTATTGTCGACTGAAAAAAATATGCAGATATTCATCTATATATCTATCTATCTATCTATGTAATATATCTAGCTATTTATCTATCTATATATCTATCTATCTATCTATCTGTCCGAGTATCTATCTATCTATCTATTAATCTAATCTAATCTAATCTAATCTAATCTAGTCTAATCTAATCTAATCTAATCTAGTCTAATCTAATCTAATCTATCTAATCTATCTAATCCATCTATCTATCTATCGGACAAACACTATAACGCCCCCTCCCCCCCCCCCCCCCCCTTCTTCCGTCTCACCCAACTCCTTCTCCTTACCTAGAGATGCATCAGACCGACGGATAGATTGTCTGCCTTCCTGTCTGCCTGCCTGCTTGTCTGCTTGTCTGTCCGTCTGTCTGTCTGTCTGTCCGTCCGTCCGTCCGTCTGTCTGTCTGTCTGTCTGTCTGTTTGTCCGTCCGTCCGTCCGTCTGTCTGTCTGTCTGTCTGTCTCGCTCCCTGCGTCCGTCTGTCTGTCTGTCTGCCTGTCTGTCTGTCTGTCCGTCCGTCCGTCCGTCTGTCTGTCTGTCTGTCTGTCTGTCTGTCTGTCTGTCTGTCCGTCCGTCCGTCTGCCTGTCTGGCTGGCTGGCTGTCTGTCTGTCCGTCCGTCTGTCTGGCTGTCTGTCTGTCTGTCTGTCTGTCCGTCTGTCTGTCTGTCCGTCTGTCTGTCTGTCTGTCTGTCTGTCTGTCCGTCCGTCCGTCTGTCTGTCTGTCTGTCTGTCCGTCCGTCCGTCTGTCTGCCTGTCTGTCTGTCTTTCTGTCTGTCTGTATGTCTGTCTGTCTATATGTATGTTTGTATGTCTGTCTGTCTGTCTGTCTGTCTGTATGTCTGAGTCTGTGTGACTGTCTGTCTGTCTGTCTGTCTGCATTCCGCTCTGTCTGTATGGCTGGCTGGCTGGCTGGCTGGCTATTAGACTGTCTGTCTGTTTGTCTGTCTGCCTTCCTGCCTGCTTTCCTGTCTGTCTGTCTGTCTGTCTGTCTGTCTGTCTGTCTGTCTGTCTGTCTGTCTAACCCTAACTCTGTCTGTCTGTCTGTCTGTCTGTCTGTCTGTCTGTCTGTCTGTCTGTCTGTCTGTCTGTCTGTCTGTCTAACCCTAACCCTAACTCTGTCTGTCTGTCTGTTTGCCTGATCCGTCTCTCTCCCTACATCCTCCACAGGTGAAAACACACTACGCTGAACGCGTCACGACATAGGTAAAACAGTTAAGGAGAAGGGAGGGGGTGGAGATGGAGGACGGGGGGGGGGGGGGGGGGGCGGCCTTAATTTGTTTGTTAGTCTTTCCTCACCTGCCGACACGAGGCCAGAGGTACGAGGAAATACTTTCGGGATGGAAAGAAGGAAAGGAGAAACACGGTGATGTTATCGGCTGTGGCAGCTAGATTTATTAGGTAACTACAACCAGACCACGTGTTTCTGTTCCCGTCCTACGTGTGCGCTACTCTTGCCACAGGAGAAAGTTTGCTCTGCACACAGGGGACATACAAATCAACCCTTCCTCTTGCTGCTGACTTTTGACTTCTTGGTCCAAACATACTTTTTGTGAATGGGTGTGTTGACGGCATTGTGAGTGGGTGTGTTGACGGCAAATGTTGTGAGTGGGTGTGTTGACGGCATTGTGAGTGGGTGTGTTGACGGCATTGTGAGTGGGTGTGCTGACGGCATTGTGAGTGGGTGTGTTGACGTCATTGTGAGTGGGTGTGTTGACGGCATTGTGAGTGGGTGTGTTGACGGCATTGTGAGTGGGTGTATTGACGGCATTGTGAGTGGGTGTGTTGACGGCATTGTGAGTGGGTGTGTTGACGGCATTGTGAGTGGGTGTGTTGACGGCATTGTGAGTGGGTGTGTTGACGGCATTTTTGAGTTTCTTTTCTCTCTTGGGAATAAATACATAAAGACGTAAATACATACCATAAATAAATACATAACCAAATAAAAATCGTGCACAGATGTGAAAACTAAAGCCTAGGTCCCACTGTGACGAATTAAAGCCCAGGTCCCACTGTGACGAAAACTAAAGCCTAGGTCCCATTGTGACGAATTAAAGCCCAGGTCCCACTGTGATGAAAACTAAAGCCCAGGTCCCACTGTGACGAAAACTAAAGCCTAGGTCCCACTGTGACGAAAACTAAAGCCCAGGTCCCACTGTGACGAAAACTAAAGCCTAGGTCCCATTGTGACGAATTAAAGCCCAGGTCCCACTGTGATGAAAACTAAAGCCCAGGTCCCACTGTGACGAAAACTAAAGCCCAGGTCCCACTGTGACGAAAACTAAAGCCCAGGTCCCACTGTGACGAAAACTAAAGCCCAGGTCCCACTGTGATGAAAACTAAAGCCTAGGTCCCACTGTGACGAATTAAAGCCTAGGTCCCACTGTGACGAAAACTAAAGCCCAGGTCCCACTGTGATGAATTAAAGCCTAGGTCCCACTGTGACGAAAACTAAAGCCCAGGTCCCACTGTGATGAAAACTAAAGCCTAGGTCCCACTGTGACGAAAACTAAAGCCCAGGTCCCACTGTGATGAAAACTAAAGCCCAGGTCCCACTGTGATGAAAACTAAAGCCCAGGTCCCACTGTGACGAACTAAAGCCCAGGTCCCACTGTGACGAATTTAAACGGCGAGCTACAACGATTTGGGATTCGTTGAGAAAATCGTCGAGGTCGTTGTGGTTCGTATTACTTCGTTCTCGTTCGGCCGATTTTTCGCAATCATTCGTGGCAAGCATCGTTGTGGCAAAATCGTGGTAACTCGTTGTGGTTCGCCAACATAATCGTGAGAGTGGGACCTAGGTTTAATGAAGCGCACACTTGCAGTTGTTAAACACCACATCAAAACACCTTTATCTAAAACTTAAAAATAAAACATAAAAACATAAAAACATCTGTAACTTAAACTTATACCATGCATTGTCTCCATCTTCTGACGCCCCCCTGGTGCGATCCCTCGCTTTCAATGTTGGTTGTCAGACATGTACGTTACCGACGCACGTGCCAAGAAAAACCCCTCAGGTATACATCACTGACGGGTTCGTCTTCTTTCCTGTCTATCTCCCACTTTCTCCACATCCGGTTCCCCCTTATCCTTGGTCGTTGTCATCGTCGTCGTTGTTGTTGTCACCGTCGTCGTTGTTGTTGTCATTGTCGTCGTTGTTGTTGTCATCGTCGTCGTTGTTGTTGTCATCGTCGTCGTCGTTCTTGTCATTGTTGTCGTTGTTGTTGTCATCGTCGTCGTTGTTGTTGTCATCGTCGTCGTTGTTGTTAATTGTCATCGACGTGCGTTGCTAGACGATGGATGGAGTTGGTGTGGTGCATGGACTGGCGCTGTTGTGTGGTGGTAAGACGTCGGCCTCTTAATCGGAAGGTCGAGGTTTCGAATCCCGGCCGCGGCCGCCTGGTTGGTTAAATGTGGAGATTTGCCCGATCTCTTATGTGCAGACCTGCTAGTGGCTTATCACCCTGCGTGTGTACACGCAAGCACAAGACCAAGTGCGCACGGAAAATATCCTGTAATCCATGTCAGAGTTCGGTGGGTTATAAAAACACAAAAATATCCAGCATGCTTCCTTCGAAAGCGGCGTATGGCTGCCTAAATGGCGGGATAAAAACAGTCATACACGTAAAATTCCACTCGTGCAAAACACGAGTGTACGTGGGAGTTTCAGCCCACGAACGCAGAAGAAGAAGAACAAGGTGTGTTGCATGAAGATGTAGAGATGATGAAATACACACGATGCGATTTTTAGGTTTACCTGGCAGGTAGCTTTCCGCTGCTAATGACGTGTGATTGCAGTCACAGACAGGACGTGAGGGGGTGAGGGTTGTGTGGTGGGGAGGGGGGGGGGTAGGGTGCGTGGTTTGAGCAGTTCCAGTGCCGGTGAGGGACACACACACACACGCACGCATACGCACACACACACACACACACACACACACACACACACATACACACACACACACACACACACACACACACACACACATTCAGGGAGGGATATCTCAGAAAAGTATAACCAAGCGTAACGTCATTGCCTTACCATACAAATACTTGTTGATTTTATTCTGTGAGTTCAAGTCTTGCCGCAAGTCAGACATTCTACGCAATGTCAGTGCGTGTACTATGGTTTGTGAAGATTTGAAGACCAGGCGGGCAGCGTTATTTCAGTGCGTGTACTATGGTTTGTGAAGGAGACGAAACAGAAGCATGAAGAGGAAAAGTGCTCACAGGTAAATGGGTCTGCTCAATGCTTTTCTTGCAGTTCATTTACCTTTTCAATTTTCGACAAGAGCAGAAATGGATCTCTCGCGTGCGTACCGTCGTAAATAAGAGTTGTTTCATGCACTCACAACAACGTTTAATTTTCTACTTTGTTTCGTTTTGTTGGGATTTCGAAAGAAACGTCTTTACTTTTTATATTTAGTCAAGTTTTGACTAAATATTTTAACATCGAGGGGGAATCGAAACGAGGGTCGTGGTGTATGTGCGTGTGTCTGTCTGTCTGTCTGTCTGTGTGTGTGTGTAGAGCGATTCAGACTAAACTACTGGACCGATCGTTATGAAATTTGACATGAGAGTTCCTGGGTAGTCAAGTTTTGACTAAATATTTTAACATCGAGGGGGAATCGAAACGAGGGTCGTGGTGTATGTGCGTGTGTCTGTCTGTCTGTCTGTCTGTGTGTGTGTGTAGAGCGATTCAGACTAAACTACTGGACCGATCGTTATGAAATTTGACATGAGAGTTCCTGGGTATGAAATCCCCGAACGTTTTTTTCATTTTTTTGATAAATATCTTTGATGACGTCATATCCGGCTTTTCGTGAAAGTTGAGGCGGCACTGTCACGCCCTCATTTTTCAACCAAATTGGTTGAAATTTTGGTCAAGTAATCTTCGACGAAGCCCGGACTTCGGTATTGCATTTCAGCTTGGTGGCTTAAAAATTAATTAATGACTTTGGTCATTAAAAATCTGAAAATTGTAAAAAAAAATAAAAATGTATAAAACGATCCAAATTTACGTTTATCTTATTCTCCATCATTTGCTGATTCCAAAAACATATAAATATGTTATATTCGGATTAAAAACAAGCTCTGAAAATTAAATATATAAAAATTATTATCAAAATTAAATTGTCCAAATCAATTTAAAAACACTTTCATCTTATTCCTTGTCGGTTCCTGATTCCAAAAACATATAGATATGATATGTTTGGATTAAAAAGACGCTCAGAAAGTTAAAACAAAGAGAGGTACAGAAAAGCGTGCTATCCTTCTTAGCGCAACTACTACCCCGCTCTTCTTGTCAATTTCACTGCCTTTGCCATGAGCGGTGGACTGACGATGCTACGAGTATACGGTCTTGCTGCGTTGCATTGCGTTCAGTTTCATTCTGTGAGTTCGACAGCTACTTGACTAAATATTGTATTTTCGCCTTACGCGACTTGTTGTTTGTCCTGATGGTAACAGTGATCAATCCTTCCGTTTTAAACAGTAAACCTCTGCCTGTCTGTCTGTCTGTCTGTCTGTCTGTCTGTCTCTTGTCCGTTCGTGAAGTTCGTTCGTTCTGTCCCTTCCTCTGAGCGCCCAACGCACCTCATCAGGGACATTTGTGACAAGGTGATGCCAGTCGTGATACAGTTCTGTGGGGATGTTCTGGTGTTGCTTTCAGCTAGCTAACTGGGAGTAATTTTAATTCGTTTAGTGCCCAGGTGTTCAAGTCACCTTCAACACATTAGCAATTCTTCGTAGGTAGGGGCTGCTTTAAGCTGCCCACAATACCGGCACCACTGACTACCACAATGGCTGCCTCACGTTCCCTATTCCCATTGGTGCACGTGACTTGCTGAGGCCAAGCAGAAGGGGTATGAAGACCATAGTCAGAACTTTTCGGCCACAGCGCTTTACACGCCCACACACTCCGCGTGTTCTAGGGGATGGCGAAATGGTAACACCCCTGACACACAAGAAAGGATGATGCCTCCCGGTACCTGTACAGGTTATATTATTTGTCTTGCCGCTCTGTGCGATGGAATGCCGAAATGGTAAAAACCCTGACACATAAGAAACAAGCCTGGCTCCCTTTGTATCTGTATTATTTGTCTTGACGCCGCTGTGCGGGGGATGGTAAAACCCCTGACACACAAGGAAGGAGGCTGCCTCCCTATATATTCCTGTATTATTTGTCTTGACGCTTTGAGCGGGGGATGGCGAAATTGTAAAAACCCTGGAACAAAAGAGAAGCAAGAAACAAGCCTGGTTTTGTGAGTAGTGGAACCACTCTTTTAAAACCTCAACAAATCTGAGAAAGTCAAGTCTTCAAAAGGAGGGAGTCTTCAAAATGGGAGTAAATTTACAGAGGCTATGAACAAAAAGTCTGAGAAAACAGGGTATTTCAAGGGAGGGAGTTAAACTGGGGCTACTTAAATGGGGGGGGGGGGGGGGGAGGGGGTTACTGTAACTATTATTTATCTTCACGCCGCTGCTCACAAGAGCGCATGCGCGGAGAGAGCGGTGGTGGGCGTAGCTGTTGCACGTGCTAAGAACTAGGGAAGTTTGGGCGCGTGGTAAACAGCCGTTGTGACGTCACGGCTACAGGTGGGGCAGCAAGGCGTGTTGTCTCAGTGATGGAAATCTGCTGCCTTGAGGAGCTGGCATCTACCTGGCTGCCAGGGAACATCCTCGCTCCCTTCTCTCTCTCCTTTTCATTTTTCTTCTCTTTAACCCAGTTGACTCGCTCCGTACGCACACCCTGTCGGTATTGGATTCAGCTTTCTGCTGCGTAATGGTTTGATCCCCGGTCTTGGCCTATCCGTTTGATTTGTCCTGGTCTTTTCCTTTTCTTCTGAAATTGTCACCGTCTCTTGTTCCGTTGACTTTGATGAAGTTATCTATCCCTCTCACCACTCTATCTGTCTCTGTCTCT
>NW_027128156.1:0-15056 GCF_037325665.1 Littorina saxatilis
CCCCCCCCCCCCCCCCCCCCCCCCCCCCCCCCCCCCCCCCCCCCCCCCCCCCCCCCCCCCCCCCCCCCCCCCCCCCCCCCCCCCCCCCCCCCCCCCCCCCCCCCCGCACATTATCCCGCATATAATGAATTATATTCTCTTGGTGAAAAATAAAATGTTAACCCTTACACCGGTGCAATTCTGTAACACATGTTACATAGCCACTGGTGAATTAACAGAGAGAAAAATAACAAAAAACAGTCATATAGGTTTTCGCATCAATGGGAGGTAATCGGAACTGACCAAAAAGACTGCGCGACCGCACGCGACTATACAAACAAACAAAATAAAATACAGCAGGTATGGCGTTTGCATGAATCCATGATTACGTCTACATGAACAACAGTGATAAAAGTGCGCATCTCTTCCCAGCCGTGCAGCGCTTTGAAAGTTGGAAGCATTAAAATTTAAACGGGTAAAAAGCCATCGTGAAGATACGAAAAAAAGTATGACGTGTAAAATACTTAATGATTCAAACGCATAGTATAACATATGTAACTGACAACAGAAAATATATACATGGTTCACACACACAATCGAGTGCACACATCCATGCTTATTTAAAGTCATGTACACACACACACACATACATACATGGCATCAAGCAACACACAATTAAATGACACATATGGAATATGGAAAACGTATAATGGACATGAACATGGCAAGTAATTTACACCGTTACCTACTATAAAATTGATGATATATATATACCACTCACTTGCTATTCGCCTAAAAGCTTGCAGTGTGCTGTGACACATATAAGAAACCAGAAGAAAAAAGGACTTTACTTTGGCGAAAAGAGCATATGCTGCTTATTTTTGTACATAACTGCTATAACTGTATTTTTTCCGAACACTTACATGTAAAAAACATAGAGATATATCTTACCATTTCACTAAGACAGCCAAAATAACGGTCAAATTAAGGGGAGATCATGATGACGTACATGTCTATGGTTGCACCGGGGGAAAATATTTAGTCGCTGGAACCTATAAGGTTATACGGCGACTTATCAGGTGATAATGTTTCGAACTTATCTTTTAAAAATTAAGTAAACAAATCTATGGAATATTTTGGAGTTCCATTAACAGATAAACAGATCTATCTATCTTCTTATATAGGCTTTCGCATCAATGGGAGGTAATCGGAACTGACCAAAAAGACTGCGCGACCGCACGCGACTATACAAACAAACAAAATAAAATACAGCAGGTATGACGTTTGCATGAATCCATGATTACGTCTACATGAACAACAGTGATAAAAGTGCGCATCTCTTCCCAGCCGTGCAGCGCTTTGAAAGTTGGAAGCATTAAAATTTAAACGGGTAAAAAGCCATCGTGAAGATACGAAAAAAAGTGTGACGTCTAAAATACTTAATGATTCAAACGCATAGTATAACATATCTAATTGACAACATTGACAACAGAAAATATATACATGGTTCACACACACAATCGAGTGCACACATCCATCCATGCTTATTTAAAGTCATGTACACACACACACATACATACATACATGGCATCAAGCAACACACAATTAAATGACACATATGGAATATGGAAAACGTATAATGGACATGAACATGGCAAGTAATTTACACCGTTACCTACTATAAAATTGATGATATATATATACCACTCACTTGCTATTCGCCTAAAAGCTTGCGGTGTGCTGTGACACATATAAGAAACCAGAAGAAAAAAGGACTTTACTTTGGCGAAAAGAGCATATGCTGCTTATTTTTGTACATAACTGCTATAACTGTATTTTTTCCGAACACTTACATGTAAAAAACATAGAGATATATCTTACCATTTCACTAAGACAGCCAAAATAACGGTCAAATTAAGGGGAGATCATGATGACGTACATGTCTATGGTTGCACCGGGGAAAAATATTTAGTCGCTGGAACCTATAAGGTATAACACATGTTACATAGCCACTGGTGAATTAACAGAGAGAAAAATAACAAAAAACAGTCATATAGGTTTTCGCATCAATGGGAGGTAATCGGAACTGACCAAAAAGACTGCGCGACCGCACGCGACTATACAAACAAACAAAATAAAATACAGCAGGTATGACGTTTGCATGAATCCATGATTACGTCTACATGAACAACAGTGATAAAAGTGCGCATCTCTTCCCAGCCGTGCAGCGCTTTGAAAGTTGGAAGCATTAAAATTTAAACGGGTAAAAAGCCATCGTGAAGATACGAAAAAAAGTATGACGTCTAAAATACTTAATGATTCAAACGCATAGTATAACATATCTAATTGACAACATTGACAACAGAAAATATATACATGGTTCACACACACAATCGAGTGCACACATCCATCCATGCTTATTTAAAGTCATGTACACACACACACACACACACACACATACACATACATACATGGCATCAAGCAACACACAATTAAATGACACATATGGAATATTGAAAACGTATAACGGACATGAACATGGTAAGTATTTTACACCGTTATCTACTATAAAATTGATGATATATATATACCACTCACTTGCTATTCGCCTAAAAGCTTGCGGTGTGCTGTGACACATATAAGAAACCAGAAGAAAAAAGGACTTTACTTTGGCGAAAAGAGCATATGCTGCTTATTTTTGTACATAGCTGCTATAACTGTATTTTTTCCGAACACTTACATGTAAAAAACATAGAGATATATCTTACCATTTCACTAAGACAGCCAAAATAACGGTCAAATTAAGGGGAGATCATGATGACGTACATGTCTATGGTTGAACCGGGGGAAAATATTTAGTCGCTGGAACCTATAAGGTTATACGGCGACTTATCAGGTGATAATGTTTCGAACTGTTTAGTAAACAAATCTATGGAATATTTTGGAGTTCCATTAACAGATAAACAGATCTATCTATCTTCTTATTATTTTAGGTTCGTCTGGGGTAGAGAAATAAAACACACAGCTAGGTTCGTCTGAGGTGCGGTCGCGTGTTTAGTCGAACCGAAAGTTGAAGAAGAACCAATCACAGATCTCTTTCGCCGCGATGTCAAAGTTCAGGTCAAAGTTCACTGTGTCTGCTCAAATTTGCGAGACAAACCTCTTCAAACTTTGTTCGTGGACAAAATTGGAAGTCGGGACCTAGCGGAATCGATTTCCTGGGTCACGTTGGCATAGCAACCGAAGGAGAAGGCACAAATCCGCGCGGTTTGGTGACAGGAATCGAAAAACCACCGAAAATCCTACCAGTATTATATAGTAGATGTGAGGTACTGTTTTATGACCTATGCCGAGTGTTGTGCTTTGCTTTTTAGTTTATGAGAGATGCGGTCGGTTTGCTGCGAAGGATAACGAAAACAAACAAAAGGAAAAGTAAATAAAGACATGCATGAAGAAACACACGAGCAAGAAAAATAAACAAACACACAACATTCAAAGAGACAAACACACAGGTCGACATACAAACAAATCATCCTTGTCATTGCGGTGGGAAATGAAGTGTAAGGCCTGGCACTCACCTATGAGGGCCCCAAAGGGTTTAAAATCGTGATCGTGATTGGCGTTTTTTGACCTTTCTGTGACCGTGATTGCCGAAATTTCCATTTCTGTGATCGTGATGGGACTTTGCCCGTGATCCGTGATGACAAAAAAATCAAGTCTCGTGATCGTGATCGTCATTTGTTTTCGTGATCGTGATGGGCATTATTGCAAAGCATTTTATTTTCAACGTACATTTTTCACAGCTGTATCACTCTATGAGCCTCTATTCGTCAAGGAGCCAATCCCGATTGAAGGGAAGCAACAACACATTCAGAAATATGATTTTGACAGCGATTGCTTCCCTTTAAGAGAACCAATCACACAAAAAAAGAGATCCAATCAGAAGGCAAATTGCAAAAGTCTGCCAAACTTCATCCAATGGAAGGGCTTCGTGCAAAAGTTTTGAGTGCATTCAGTCAAATTCGAATTCGAAGATCAAAAATGGCGTGCAGCGGTACTGTCATCGAACTTCTGTTATATTTTGTGGATTCAAGCCAGACCAAAGCAGGCGGCGAGAATGCCTTCCTTGGTGGAAAGGTCAGGCTACGGGTCGGTCTTTCCGAAGACGAAATATCAAGGTACATGTATGTTGATCTATGTTGCTCTATGACTGTTCTGAATGTACGCAAAGATCTTGAAATTGGTTCAAGATCTTTGAGTTTGAGTGAGATCATTGACATTGTCGACATTGCCACGTCCGGCTGTCACTCGCTCAGTGTGACCTCGACTGGCTCGAGATCGAGTCTGCGTGTAGCCAAAACCGAAACTAGAAATGTGTTTTTCATCCCAGCAACGTGGACACGCTTGGCATAGATTCTAATTGTCGCTTCTTTGCATTAAGCTTGGATTTATTTTAGCGCCTGTGAACTTTAATACCAACAATGGGTTAAATTCAGAAACAATGGCGGGGAGACGTGCCAGTTTGGGTCACTTGATCCTCATGTCAAAGACGATCAAAGTCATGTTCGTTGGGGATTTTGTCAGGCATGCTACTTTTCCGGTAATTGCCGGAAATCCGATAAAGCCGTTTTCAAAATCCGGTAAAGTCAAATTTATTTCGGTGAAGTTGAAAGATTTCCGCAAAAACGATCCGTGTGAATATCGCGCAACGCGACCGGGCGCCGGTCTCAATGAAGCCAGCGCACAGTAGTGTTGTTTTCACCAGTTTGGAGGTGTGTTGAATGGGTGTGGGGGAAGGCTAAAATGGGATTTTTAACAATATCACAACACTTTAACAGCGCTGAAAATGATGCCCAGAATGCACCAGATTGCACAGATTTTAACCGTTTTTTGAAAAACAATTCCGGGGGGGCATGCCCCCGGACCCCCCTAGTTGGCTCGCATGCTTCGCAGGCTCAGGCTTGTGGCTTCGCCACTGGCACTGCGCGCTTCTTTCAGGTAAAACCATTTTTGGCCTGTAGCATTTCTGTTTGTTTTTCAAGGCCATGAAACCAGGCGATGGTGTACCTCAAATTGTATGGCAAAGTTGAAAATAAAGAACACATCACACACATACATGTACTTTAATTTCAATCCACCCAATAGTTTTTGAGAAAATGGGTTTACAAGATTTAGCTCTGGAAATGTGAAATTGTGCAAGTATAAAATTCATGTGTGTGAGTGAGGGTGTGGGAGTTGAATGTGTATGAGTGGAGAGAGAGAGAGAGAGAGAGAGATACAGAGAGAGGGAACTGAAACTGAAACTGAAACTGAACTTTATTACCAAAGGATAGAGGTTTTAGGCAAAGCCTAATCTTACAACCTGTCCCTTATACAAACACTTAATACAGACGCACATAATATAGATAGTAAAATTGACAAGGTTATTGTTACTTACAGACGTATATAATGTAAATAGTAATAAGAAAAGGGTTATGGTTTTGTATACACATTCAAAAATGGGAAAAACATGTAGTGTGGAAATTGCAGCATTGTTGCAATAATGCATTGCATATAAACATCCAAAACAACTAATAACAAAAGGAAAAAAACAAATGTGGGGAGGAATTGTCCCAATCATTCGCATGTATATCATTATCAATACTTACACATAAAGAACAAATCAAAATACAAACATAACTTGACTAAATGTAAAAAGCACTAAAAAATCAGACATGAAAAGTGTTCTATTTACCCATTAAGCGGGAATGAAACTGGCGCCTAAACGTTTTCACAGAAGAGGCATTTCGGAGGGGTAGGGGTATGGAATTCCATAGAGATGCTCCTGAGAAGGCTAAACTTGACTTATACAAGTCTAGACGAGGGATGGGGGGAATCAGGTTCTGGGACCCATATCTTTTTGTGGCATGTCTGAAATGTGATTTTAAATATCCAGGAACATTATTGTTAATTACTTTGTACATAAAGACAAAGACATAAAGGGAGAGAGAGAGAGAGAGAGGGAGGGAGAGAGAGAGAGAGAGAGAGAGAGAGAGAGAGAGAGAGAGAGAGAAAACAATGAAAACAACATTCTTGTTACTGATTACAAATCATGATATGTATTTATATGTTTATATGAAAGAGAATTCAAAAAATAATAATAAAAAAGTGCAACAGTTATCACTTTGTGTTGAAAAAACAATAGATCCAGAGGAGCGAATTACTGTGTGGTTGTGTTTAATTTGACACGTGCTTTCTGTACATGCAACTTTTACCGTGACCGTGATTTGCCACTGGTGTTCGTGATCGTGAAAACAAAAATCAAGGTAACTGTGATCGTGAAAGCTAAAATTTCCCTTCCCGTGATCGTGATGATACCCCCCCTTTGGGGCCCTCACCTATGTAACTTCAGCAAGACAGATGACGCACTGCAGATTATCCCAGCCCGCTACATGTTGTGTGACAGGAAAACAGGCCAAGTATTCGTCATATTCCCTATCGCAGCATCAATAATATGCAGTGCGTCGTCTGTGCCGCTAAAACTGCGCAGGTATAGTCTGCCCTTAACGCCCACGACGCTACGCTGTTGGAGTCATCCCGCTGTGGGACTGTCTGGTGTCAGAGGGTCTGCAGCATGCAGAAGAAACAACAGCGAATAAACAAGCAAACGGACTCGTGAACAATTTGGATCATTCCATGCGGTGCTTTGTGAGAAAATGGCGGGGAGGCAGACGGTTTACTCTCTACTCCACTTTCAGATTTTTTTAAGGCGCTGTTGTTTTTGTCAATTAGCCATCAGTGCTTTGTTTTCGTGTTGTTTTTGTTGTGCAAGGCGAAACTTACACAAGAGTATAAATGTTACCAGTTATCTTTTCATCGTCAGCTTTGCATCAACTGTCGACGCCAGTTATTCCCCTTCATAGAAAGAGCTCTTCTCGACTTTTCGTAAACAACTTGCTGACAAGGAAAACATTGGCAAAAAATGGTTTTAAAATATATCCTCCAACTGTGGCAAAACATTTAAGAAGTATAAATGCATCTTCTGTGAATACGCTCCAGTTACAACTCTTTGTTACAGTCTTCCTAGCTGCGGTATAACGCTTTGTCAATGCTGATCGGGGGGAAGAGCTTACTTTGACATAGTACCTTCACCTTCAAAACAAACAAAAAAGCAACAGGACGATGTTTAGTGAATTAGAATTTAAGACATCAAGGTCAGGGGCGTCCCCTCTGACAAGATTTTTAACTTTTTAAAGGCGATAAAGATTTTCTTTACCAAGATTTGAAATCACATGTTCAAAAGGACCTGCGCTTCTTAGAATCTTCTTCGTTTTACTGTGGTAGACCTAAAATTAAATAATTTCAAAAACGGAAACTGTCGTGAACACCGAGAGAGGGAACAAAATTGAATTGGCCCTGTATAACCTGTTTAAATCACATTGGTCCTGCTGTACTAAAATAATTCCAGTTGATACTGGATATATTACGTATATGTAACGTATGTATTAAAAAAAACTATAAGTCACTTGTCTGTATAGTTATAGGAAATGTGGTTTTCACAAAGAGCTACTTCTTGCCCAGAGCATTCACATGCTTGGCTGTACTCGATAACGTATGCAATTTGTTTGTTGTATTTTTGTGTGTGCTATTCTCTCTCTCTCTCTCTCTCTCTCTCTCTCTCTCTCTCTCTCTCTCTCTCTCTCTCTCTCTCTCTCTCTCTCTCTCTCTCTCTCTCGTTAAATATTTTCAGTTTTCTGCATGAGCCAATCCGTAACGTATTAACCAACAGCACTCAATGAGTGTCTGCATTCCTTCACGCTAAATTTGATAAGAGCAGTGGGGAGCCTGCTGCAGACACGTTTTGATTAAGCATCGTTGATCACCAAGGTTCTCTTCTTCTCTTTCTTCTCGCCTCCCCCGACTTGTGACTGTTGTGCATTTGGCGAGTCTATCATGATCTTCTTCTTCTTCTTCTTCTTCTTCTTCTTCATCTTCTTTTTCTTCTTTCATTCTTCTTCTTCTTCTTCTTCTTCTTCTTCTTCTTCTTCTTCTTCTTCTTCTTCTTCTTCTTCTTCTTCTTCTTCTTCTTCTTCTTCTTCTTCTTCTTCTTCTTCTTCTTCTCATTCTTCTCCTTCTCTTCTCCTTCTCCTTCTTCTTCTTCTTCTTCTTCTTCTTTTTCGATAAAACCTCCCCCAACTGATGGTGACTGATGACTGGTGTGCATTTGTTGCAACTCTTTTGGCGAGGCTATTATCATCATGATCTTTTTCTTCTTCTCCTTCTTCTTCTTCTTCTTCTTCTTCTTTTTCAGTAAAACCTCCCCCAACGGATGTCTCGTTTGTTTCTGCTCTTTGCCAACGAGACTCGTGAAAATTTGCGAAGTGCCAAAATCAACGCTCAGCTAACCATCGCTTCATTGAGTTGCATTGCACACGCTTTGTTACTTACTGTTTCAGCAAGGCAGTGTACAGAGAGATGAAAACAGTTGCCGTTTGTGTTCTTGTGCGGCTGTTACCTCTGTTTTGTAATCATGAGCGTGTGGGATGCTGAGCTGTGTATTTTCTTTGCTATTCGGTCTGATTTTGTTCTCTCTTTTTCTTCTGTTATGTGTCTTCTCTATCTGTTCCTCTGTCTTCCTGTCTGTCTGCCTGTCTATCATCCTGTCTGTTTGCATTCATGCCTGCCTGCCTGTCTATCTGTATGTCTCAGTGTCTGTGACTGTCTCCATCTCTCTCTCTCTCTGTCTGTTTCTGTCTCTCTTTCTCTCTAGCTCTCTCTCCGTCGTTTTTTGTGTGTTCTCTTTTTACATTTAGTCATGTTTTGCTGACTAAATGTTTTAACATAGAGGGGGAATCGAGACGAGGGTCGTGGTGTATGGGTGTGTGTGTGTGTGTGTGTGTGTGTGTGTGTGTGTGTGTGTGTGTGTGTCTGTGTGTGTGTGTGTGTGTAGAGCGATTCAGAGTACGAGTAAACTACTGGACCGATCTTTATGAAATTTTACATGAGAGTTCCTGGGTATGATATCCCCAGACATTTATTTCTTATTTTTTCGATAAATGTCTTTTATGACGTCATATCCGGCTTTTTGTAAAAGTTGAGGCGGCACTGTCACACCCTCAATTTTCAATCAAATTGATTGAAATTTTGGCCAAGCAATCTTCGACGAAGGCCGGACTTCGGTATTGCATTTCAGCATGGAGGCTTAAAAATTAATTAATGACTTTGGTCATTAAAAATCTGAAAATTGTAATTAAAATTATTTTTTTATAAAACGAACCAAAATTACTTTTATTTGATTCTTCATCATGTTCTGATTCACAAAACATATAAATATGTTATATTCGGATTAAAAACAAGCTCTGAAAATTAAAAATATAAAAATTATGATTAAAATTAAATTTCCGAAATCGTTTTAAAAACAATTTCATCTTATTCCTTGTCGGTTCCTGATTCCAAAAACATATAGATATGATATGTTTGGATTAAAAACACGCTCAGAAAGTTAAAACGAAGAGAGGTACAGTAAAGCGTGCTATGAAGCACAGCGCAACCGCTACTGCGCCAAACAGGCTCGTCACTTTCACTGCCTTTTGCACTAGCAGCGGACTACGTTCAGTTTCATTCTGTGAGTTCCACAGCTTGACTAAATGTAGTAATTTCGCCTTACGCGACTTGTTTCTTTTTTTTTGGCAATGCTTTTTTATTTGCCGAAATGCAACGTGAAAACATATTGTAATCAAATTCGTGTTAAGTAGGTCGAGGGAAGTAGGAATGGGAAGGGGGGGGGGGGGGGGGTGGGTGCTGTACTGAGGTGGGACACGTACTTCTTTAGTCTCGACAGTCATTTTACGTTCCTCCTCCGCGACACCCTACTATGTCTTCCCTGTCGCCACAATATCCGGCAACCAGGGCCAAGGTGCACGAAAGAGTTACCAAACGGGCGGGAGCGAGACTCAGTGATGGATCGGTTAAAATTGAGATTTGATGTGATGTCAACGAATCAGACCCCGCGGTTTGTTCTCATCCGGTTGGGTGTCACTCACTTTCGCTTCGTGCATCTCAGCACAGGAGAGCACTCGCAAACGGGTTTTGTTTAAAGATACAGGTTGTCTAATCATTATTGAGAATTCGTATTTCGCTTGTAGTAACTGCAAAACTGACAGCCCAGAGATGAGTCCGATATGTAACGAAAGAAGACTGTTTTCTCTACTTACAAAATCAAATACTATAGCTGTATCTCGTCTTCCCTATTTACATTTTGACAATGACCGCATTAGACAACGGGGCTCCAAAAAACTTGTGCGAAATTCAGTGTCACACCAACTGAAGTGAAGATAGCTTCGCGTAATATTTTTTGTTGATGATGTTGTGTTGTTGGTTCCAGTGGTCGAGTACAAACCAACAATTGCACAGCATGTAATTTTGTTCGTGCCATTACATAAAAAAAACAAACCATGTAACTGTGCTACACCCAAGAAATGTGCTGACATGTTAGTGTTATGATCTGTTTTGGTTTATTGCGCTACAGGGAATCCGGGTTAGTTTCATACACAATTTATACTGTTAGAAAAACCGATGTATCAGGACTTAAAAATAGAGCGTTATGTTTACATTTGGCCAGGGATGCTCATGTAATGTGTTTTTACTAACGACACCCCTACTGGGGGGGGGGGGGGGTGATATTTCGAATTTGATCATAAATACGAAATCACAGACTCAGCATTATAGAGGGTGGTAATGCTGACAACAGTACAGAAAACCCATCGTGAACTTTCTTTTAAACCATATTATTGCACAATTACTGGTTTTGAAGATTACAGTGGACGAGCAAAAGGGCATTCTTTATGTAATCGCACTCAGTAAATTTGACGTAATAGTAAAAATGTTCTTCCCGTTCGAACATTTTATTTCAGTTGAGATTATTATGTTGCATAATACTGCTATACTCTTGCTTTACATTGATATGTAATATGCCGTGACTTGTGTATCCTTATGAACACAAAAAACTTTTTGAAATCAGAAGCACCATTTTCAGTAATTATTAGACAACCTGTACCTTCCTTTCATTTTTTTTCATTTTGATTTCCATGATTTCTTTATTGTCCCATTGCTGGAAAATTAGGGTCGCTTCATCTCAGTGGAAAACTAACAGCAACATGAGCTGCGCTACCAAAATGTGTGTGTGTGTGTGAGTGTGTGTGTGTGTGTGTGTGTGCGTGTGTGTGTGTGTGTGTGTGTGTGTGTGTGTGTGTTGTATGCATGTTTGTTTGTCTGTCTGTCTGTCTGTCTGTCTGTCTGACTGTCTCTCTCCCATTGTCACTCTTTCAATCTATATGAACTGCAGACAGACAGACAGACAGATCGACATCATTATACAAGTAGTCAGAGACAGACACACAAAAAAAAAGTTAGAACCTGAATCAAAAACAGGGAGTGGAGAGAGAGGCAGACAGGAGATCGGCTTGATTACGAGGTGTTAAATTCGGAAACGAATCGACAGACATTTACCGCAAACTGATGCTCATCTTGCATGCGTTTTGAGTGACGTGCCTGTATTTTAACGCTCCGCCGCACGAAGGACTCATAGGGAAACAACTGTTGTCAGGGCATGCATGTGTTAAATGCAGGTTGTGATCAAAGGTATGTGAAAGAGGGAACGGAAGAAATAAGAGACAGACAGTGTGTGTGTGTGTGTGTGTGTGTGTGTGTGTGTGTGTGTGTGTGTGTGTGTGTGTGAGAGTGTGTGTGTGTGTGTGTGTGTGTGTGTGTGTGTGTGTGTGTGTGTGTGAGTGAGAGAGAGAGAGTGTGTATGTGTGAGTGTGTGTGTGTATGTGTGTGTGTGTGTGTGTGTGTGTGTGAGTGTGTGTGCGCAATTCCACATACTTGAAGTTATAGTCTATACTGTGCTTACAGGGTGTCTCTTATTATGCGGACTTCTGTATAACTTTTTTATCTTTCAGTTATGGTGTCACCGACGGACGCATACCACAAGACTCTGTTCAAAATGTGTGCTCATGCAGTCAAAGTTCGGTTCATTACTAAGGAAGCTGAATGTTTTGGACATATGCGACTCACTTAGTGCCAGTGATCATGCGATAAAGTGTGTGTGTGTGTGTGTATTTTTGTACCACACGCACGATTCTTTACTTTAATTATTCTCTCGCGGATCCGGCTGCGGGCCGGGAGGTCGTGGGTTCCAGTCCCATTAGAGTCATGTGGGTTGTTTTTGGCTCCGGCCGGCACCTACCCAGAGTGGAATTGCTATGGTTCCCATGGGAAGGCTTCGATCACACAGCAGAGTGTCATTCATTTCTCAATTGCGACTTTGAGGGTGTTTTGCAAACTACCTGACCAGCCCCGCAGTTGCAGCAGTTCTCGGGCCTTGTTGACGCCAGGATATACATTTATTATTCAAACCATATAGGAAATCCATAGCATCATCATTAGAATCATCCTTATCTCATCAAGCATCCAAAATATAAATTGTCTTGGCTAGTGTGGCCCTTCATGCTCGGAGCTTTCATGGTGATCCTAGTCTAAGGGTTCCTGTTCCTTGCTTCCCTGCCGAGAAGTTCTGTTGTCAGTCTTCAACATGTGATGCTCTGTGGGATCGACGGAGGCTGGGGACGTAGTGGTGGTCTGCTCTCTGGAGGGTGACGCTCACTCAGTCTGGCTCCGCGACTTAACAGTCAACGTCGTTAGTAAGGGGCATAGGTAGTAGGTAGCGGCCAGTGTCCGTTGGCTCGGGACTACTGAACACCGTCGAAGTGACTTGGCAGCAGTGCAGTGTCATCTTCAGAGGGTAGTCCACCGCAACTGACGACCTGACGTCCCTCCCTGGAGCGACTGTAATATCGACAAGTCTGGCAGCAGAACGAAATTCAGATGTGGATGGAGCAGTGAATGCTGGGACGGGGGGGGGGGGGGGGGGGGGGGAGGCGATGTGAAAGAAGACCGGGACAAGGAACAGGAAACATAAAAATCGGATTGATGATGCGCTCTCTATCCGATCTATTTTGCACTCTCCAATGACCTGTTTTTGCCAACACAGAATGACAGATGCGCGGCCACCGTATAAATGGCGTAATGAATGTAGTTAGTACGATTTTACTGGAGGGCGTGTTGCCGCCCACAGGCGATGCTTGCTGAAAATGTCTCAATAACATCATGTTCGAACTAATTGTCCTGTGATCGTAAGCAGTAATTGTTTGTTTATTAGTACCCACTAATAAACAAACCGAGTTAAGATTAAAGGGAGAGTCCGTTCCATAGGGTAAACGTGTAGGCTCACCAACTCCAATCTGGCCATTGGACGAGGCAGTCCCTCCACTTGAGCACATACCAAACATCAGCACTCTTACTGCTTGGAGTGCATAGTTGGAATGTTTGGATTTAATAGTTGTTTGTTTTTTTAAAGCCAGTTTACGGACAGATCTGAGATCATGAGCAGACCTGTGTTTGCCATCTTGCATCTAACCATTGATGCTACAGGAACATTTAATTAGTAAGTCCGTGTATGTTATCACCTGTCCGTCCGCCCCCTCCCTCCTCTCCCGTCTCCTTCCTCCTTCTCGTTTTCTCCCCCCCCACCCACCCCCCCCCCCCCACCCCCCGTTTTGACTAGCAAGATTTTCTCTCATGAATTATAGTGATGTAACATAAAGTCATGGCCGTCTCACCAGAAACTGGCATCGAGGTAACCTCCTGTTTATTATTATATCCCTGGCCGCAGATATATCCTATGCCACGACTGCAGATATGCAGAAAACCACACCTGTTGGCGAAACAATTGTGCAGCAGAGCTATCATCACGTGTGTTCTGTGTTGTATTCTGGTCAGTTTCTGAGGCTGGTTTCACGAAGAATCATCTTGTTTAGCTTGTTGTGCGGTAGTGTGTCTTTGTGATGCCAATTATTAATGATTTTAGTGTTGTTGCGCCCTTCAAATGAACCGCGGGCTAATTTAGCTGACTGCGGAACTTTGAAGCCAAAATAATCTGTGCGTGACCTTTTCACCATGTTTCCTCTACCTTTTTTGAAACAGATGAATTCCTGTGTTTTTACCTTCAAAATGAACTATGGAAAAATCTAACAGATTGATTTGTTTTACACCTTTTAAGAAACTGATGAATTTTGTGTTTTTTACATTCGACAGGAAGTGTGGAAAAGTATTGCAGATTGTTGATTTTGGGAGTCACAGCCAACATTTTGATAACCTGTGCACACCACGTGTTAGGCACCTTTTTGGAAACCGATGAATTTCTGTGCATTTCGTGAACTTGTGCGGAGTAAGAACTGTGCTGTTTGGGCATGATGTGTTTGCTAAATACTTGGAGTTTGTTTGTGTTTCTCTCTTCCTTCCTCCAGTGCTGTGCTTTTACTTGTTAGAAGATAGGTGTATTTTCGGATTCTATAAACAGCAGATATCGGTTTGCAAGAAAGGGTTCAAAACGGGGTTCCTGTACCGATTTGAAGGCACTGCCTTTCCCGGGAACAGGATCATGTCCACAGGCAAAGATATGTCAGGCATTTACATGGAATCACAGCATCCTTTAACTTTGACATTATTTTATTTACACTAGTCGGTCTGCTGTGCTGTTTCGCCCTTTTGGAAAAATGAGTTGCGTGAAGCAGGCTCTGATCACTCCTATTTGCTCATGGTCGTCAGCGTTTGTTGAAGGGTTGATGTCCCGTATTTCCTTTTCCTTTCTTCGTGCTTCCTTCTTTTCTTCGGAGAATGTTGGAGATCATTTTTCCTTCAAATTTAATTCATCGTGTGTTATAAATTTGTTTCATTCTTTTCTATTTAAGATCAACTTTTCTAGGCTAGTGATCACGCGTATTTACATTTCTATTTCATAGCCGATGTTTCATTATTTCCAATGCAGTTTTATTCAACCGTTCAAGCGTGTGTTTTTTTTTTTTTTACAAAGTCTGTATTTGTTAAGCTTTTTCACGAGATATGACGCCCAAATACAAGGCAAAAGCATTTTTATACAAAATAGATAGCAAATTGATGTGCCAGACATGACGTGCTCTCATTTCTTCCGGCCAGTAGTGTCTGTGATTCCGGGACTAGCACGGTATGTCAACTGATTC
>NW_027128157.1:5000-15000 GCF_037325665.1 Littorina saxatilis
ACGAAGGGGGTTAAGTCACTAGCAGGTGTACACACGAAGGGGGTTAAGTCACTAGCAGGTGTACACACGAAGGGGGTTAAGTCACTAGCAGGTGTACACACGAAGGGGGTTAAGTCACTAGCAGGTGTACACACGAAGGGGGTTAAGTCACCAGCAGGTGTACACACGAAGGGGTTAAGTCACTAGCAGGTGTACACACGAAGGGGGTAAGTCACTGGCAGGTGTACACACGAAGGGGGATAAGCCACTAGCAGGTGTACACACGAAGGGGGTTAAGTCACTAGCAGGTGTACACACGAAGGGGGTTAAGTCACTAGCAGGTGTACACACGAAGGGGGTAAGTCACTAGCAGGTGTACACACGAAGGGGGGTAAGTCACTAGCAGGTCTGCACATAAGTTGACCTGGGAGATCGGAACAATCTTCACTCTTAACCCACCAGTCAGCAGCGACCGGGATTCGAACTCACGACCTCCCGATTAGGAGGCCGACGTATTACCACCACGCCACTACGCCCATCGTTCCGAGATCAACAATAGTTGACAGGGGTGGAGCCGTTCCGAGATCAACAATAGTTGATAGGGGTGGAGCCGTTCCGAGATCAACAATTGTTGATAGGGGTGGAGCCGTTTAGAAACATCCAAACGGCTGATCGATGTGTTGCCCGGGGTCAGATTGATAGATCCAAGTCCCCATCGCCTGTGACAACCTTCACACAATCCTCACACTCTATGTGTTGCCCGGGGTCAGACTGATAGATCCAAGTCCCCATCGCCTGTGACAACCTTCACACAATCCTCACACTCTATGTGTTGCCCGGGGTCAGACTGATAGATCCAAGTCCCCATCGCCTGTGACAACCTTCACACAATCCTCACACTCTATGTGTTGCCCGGGGTCAGATTGATAGATCCAAGTCCCCATCGCCTGTGACAACCTTCACACAATCCTCACACTCTATGTGTTGCCCGGGGTCAGATTGATAGATCCAAGTCCCCATCGCCTGTGACAACCTTCACACAATCCTCACACTCTATGTGTATGCACATGTCGAGACATACCGCCTTTTGAACACCAGAAAGAGCACGTGCACCCGCTGTCTGCAACGCTTGTGTACCCGTAAAGGCTTGTGCCAGATCACATCGATGGGTGCCGATTCAATTGTGTGTAATTTACCTCCACACTGATATACACACACACACACGCACACACACACACATACACACACTCACTCTCACACACACACACACACACTCACACACACACACACATACACACACACACATACTGACACCACCATTCTCACTCTGATACCACGCACATACTTTCACAGACACACCATCATACTCATGCACGCTCCGGCACAACTAGTCCCACGCTGGTACTCGCTCTGGCACATTCTCATTTTGGTTCCACTATTCTCACTCTGACACACTCACACACACACACACACACACACACACACACACACACACACACACACACACACACACACACACACACACACTGACAACAACTTTGATACACACACACCTGACACACCCACATCCAGACACAAGCCTGGAAGCACCACTACCACACAGCATAACAGCACAACAGCACTGACACACACATACAGATACATGTTGACCAGGGTGGGATTCGAACCCACGACTTGGGATTTCACAGTCTTTGAATACTGCGCTCTTATCCCCACGGCCACTGTGCTCGCTTGAAAGATACGATAACAATAGTGTTTATAAAGTTCTCAATCAACGATAGCTCACTTGAGAAAGAAATAAGAAACATGGCTCGGTGCCTGGACCACTGAGCGATCATCACGTCTGTGGTCCAGGCACCGACCCACTGAGCGATCATCACGTCTGTGGTCCAGGCACCGACCCACTGAGCGATCATCACGTCTGTGGTCCAGACACCGACCCACTGAGCGATCGTCACGTCTGTGGTCCAGGCACCGACCCAATGAGCGATCATCACGTCTGTGGTCCTGGCACCGACCCAATGAGCGATCATCACGTCTGTGGTCCAGGCACCGACCCACTCAGCGATCATCACGTCTGTGGTCCAGGCACCGACCCACTGCGCGATCATCACGTCTGTGGTCCAGGCACCGACCCACTGGGCGATCATCACGTCTGTGGTCCAGGCACCGACCCACTGAGCGATCATCACGTCTGTGGTCCAGGCACCGACCCACTGGGCGATCATCACGTCTGTGGTCCAGACACCGACCAACTGGGCGATCATCACGTCTGTGGTCCAGGCACCGACCCACTGAGCGATCATCACGTCTGTGGTCCAGGCACCGACCCACTGAGTGATCATCACGTCTGTGGTCCAGGCACCGACCCACTGAGCGATCATCACGTCTGTGGTCCAGACACCGACCCACTGGGCGATCATCACGTCTGTGGTCCAGGCACCGACCCACTGAGCGATCATCACGTCTGTGGTCCAGGCACCGACCCACTGAGCGATCATCACGTCTGTGGTCCAGGCACCGACCCACTGAGCGATCATCACGTCTGTGGTCCAGGCACCGACCCACTGAGCGATCATCACGTCTGTGGTCCAGGCACCGACCCACTGGGCGATCATCACGTCGGTGGTCCAGGCACCGACCCACTGGGCGATCATCACGTCTGTGGTCCAGACACCGACCCACTGAGTGATCATCACGTATGTGGTCCAGGCACCGACCCACTGAGCGATCATCACGTCTGTGGTCCAGGCACCAACCCACTGAGCGATCATCACGTCTGTGGTCCAGGCACCGACCCACTGAGCGATCATCACGTCTGTGGTCCAGGCACCGACCCACTGAGCGATCATCACGTCTGTGGTCCAAGCACCGACCCACTGAGCGATCATCACGTCTGTGGTCCAGGCACCGACCCACTGAGCGATCATCACGTCTGTGGTCCAGACACCGACCCACTGAGCGACCATCACGTCTGTGGTCCAGGCACCGACCCACTGAGCGATCAGCACGTCTGTGGTCCAGGCACCGACCCACTGAACGATCATCACGTCTGTGGTCCAGGCACCGACCCACTGAGCGATCATCACGTCTGTGGTCCAGGCACCGACCCACTGAGTGATCATCACGTCTGTGGTCCAGGCACCGACCCACTGAGCGATCATCACGTCTGTGGTCCAGGCACCGACCCACTGAGCGATCAGCACGTCTGTGGTCCAGGCACCGACCCACTGAGCGATCATCACGTCTGTGGTCCAGGCACCGACCCACTGAGCTATCATCACGTCTGTGGTCCAGGCACCGACCCACTGAGCTATCATCACGTCTGTGGTCCAGACACCGACCCACTGAGCGACCATCACGTCTGTGGTCCAGGCACCGACCCACTGAGCGATCAGCACGTCTGTGGTCCAGGCACCGACCCACTGAACGATCATCACGTCTGTGGTCCAGGCACCGACCCACTGAGCGATCATTACGTCTGTGGTCCAGGCACCGACCCACTGAGTGATCATCACGTCTGTGGTCCAGGCACCAACCCACTAAGCGATCATCACGTCTGTGGTCCAGGCACCGACCCACTGAGTGATCATCACGTCTGTGGTCCAGGCACCGACCCACTGAGTGATCATCACGTCTGTGGTCCAGGCACCGACCCACTGAGTGATCATCACGTGTGTGGTCCAGGCACCGACCCACTGAGCGATCATCACGTCTGTGGTCCAGGCACCGACCCACTGAGCTATCATCACGTCTGTGGTCCAGGCACCGACCCACTGAGCGATCATCACGTCTGTGGTCCAGGCACCGACCCATGTTTGTTGTGTTTATCCTCAGTGAGCAAACGTTCATTGCAAACTTTATTGACGAGCCGCAGGAGCGGCGAGTCCATATGGTCTCGGCTCGGGAGCTGTCTGTGGAGGCTGCGTGCTATAATTAGCTGACCTGCTGCGCGAGCAGTCACTGCAGAGTTTTGAGATAACTTTGTAACACGTTTTATTTTATGCTCCTCAAGAATACAACTTTGGGCAACGTGCCACGTAAAACTACACGCAACAAGGATTCAGTAGGTACCAAACATGCCTTGGTCAGAAGTAGAATGTAAATGAATCTTTTTAAAGAAGTAGGCTACTTGAAACGACACTGACAGCCACAGCCACGGTTGGGTTCACGGCATCAAACCGATGCGACTCTCCGTCATATCATACACGTAATCAATCACATAGATGACTAATAAACATGTAAACTACATGTATACGTCTATGGTCGGACATAAGAAAGGAGAGCTTCCCCCGGGCCTGTGCATGTGTTGTTCGTTGTGCGTGTGTAAATGTACACAACAAACTGACCACAAAACTGAGACAGACCTCTTTCGCTTCAGTCTTGCAGAATTTAAAGACGAATACAGGTAGAGCGTGCATTATACTAACTGTTTGGTAAAAGTATCAAACGTTTCTTTTTATAAATAAGTGGCAGGCTTACAGGAATTACTTTGCTTTCCACTTTTGACTCGAACAGCAGACGATGAATACCTGCACATGCCTACACAATCAAAGCGGATGTAGAAGACGCGACCTATGCTGGGAAAAGGACGGCGTCGTGGAGGACAGAGAAGCGGGAAATTTCACCATTCGACGTTGGACAAGCAAACAACAATGATGGTAAGATCATTACTCGCTAATCTTCACCAAGGCTGTGATATTTTCCACCCGGTGCGCGGTCCTAAATGCACGGCGATTGCACTTTCTGCTTTGCTGTTCTTTTTGGGTGTCGCCAATTTTTGCGATTCGCCGGTCTCGCACTCGCAGTCACCATTGCAAATTTCGCATAGTCATGATGTGTTCAATTTAATTCAGCCAAGTGATTTGGACAATGTTTTGTTCGAAGGATCTGCTCTGTACAGTCAACTTTCTGCTGAACTCGGTATTGACGGATATTTGGGACATGAACACTTTGCCCTCATCTGTCGCCGGTCATCCAGTGCACATTGAATATGTGGTCGATGCGTTTTCAGGACACACAAATTCGACTGTAGTATTGGACAATGCTTTTTCCACAATGCCGTTGTCGGAGGGATTGCAGCAAGCTCTTGCATTGTCACATTTTGTTCTTGCAACGTTTCACGAGTCAAGTGTGGGTATCTATGGTGATCTGAATTCTCAAACTTTCTACATTTTTGACTCTCATGAAAGAAATTCTGCTGGTGCGATTACTTCAGATGGAGCAGCAGTAATGATGGTGTTTGATAGTTATGCAGATTTGCTTTCTTTTTTGACAAATCAATACAACTGTTTGTATGAATTGACCCCAGTTCATTTTTCATCAATGCATACACATACAACTGACGTTGAGCAGATGTCTTCTGAATCACCCAAAACCTTGACTGATTTGGACGGAAAAACTACTGCATTTGTGAACCTGACTGATTTGACCCCAGTTCATTTTTCGTCAATGCATACACATGCAACTGACATTGAACTAATGTTTTCTGAATCACCCAATACCTTGACTGATTTGGACGAAAAAACTACTCAATTTGTGAACCTGACTGAATTGACCCCAGTTCATTTTTCGTCAATGCATACACATACAACTGACGTTGAACAGTTGTCTTCTAAATCATTCAATACCTTGACTGATTTGGACGGAAAAACAACTGATGGACAAGTTAATTTTCAGCATACTGACTGTGAATCCAATTTCCTGGTGTACAATTTTGCGAGTGATCAAGCTGATCATAAAGCAACAAATAGTCATGTTGCAAATGTTTCCAATTTTGACCAACGCTTTCAATTTGTGAACAGTTGTTCAGCAAATGATCCCACAAATAGTTATGCAGCAAATAATTCCAATGTTGACGAATGGTTTCAGTTTGCGAACCTCAGTGATTTGGATGGAACTATTGATGGACATCATGATTATCAATGTCACTGCCCTGACATTCAATCCAATTCCTCAGTGTACAATCTGACATCTGGTTTTAAAGCATCAAACAGTTGTTCAGCAAATGATCTTAATGTTCACCAACACTTGACATGGAAGTTCAATGGTACTTTCAAACTTTTTCTTCTCTTCGTCGTATTTGATTTCTTTCTATTTCATAAGTCGAGTGCGTATGATTTCGGCTCGTGTTCATCGTGAGATGGACTTAGTTTCTTGTAAATACTATTTTGTCCGAATCTTGGGAGTGAGAGAGAGCCCGCTTGTGCGGCGATCGCAGAAAATGTTATTGCTGTGTATACGTCAGTGTTTGGCGCACGATCGAGAGTTCCGTGGCTAGGAGCGTGTGGTTTTCAAGATTTGAAGTGGACAGATTATTGCAGTATTCAGGTGACAGTATATGCATCTTGAACACACGGCCAGTACCGTGCAGTATATGTAGCAGTGACCAGCACAATACAGATGAGTGTTAAGAATCAATGCGCTTGAAGTTGGTTGTGTGTGATGGTGTATGATGGTGTATGATGGTGTATGATGGTGTATGATGGTGGGTTGAAATGGAGTCAGTGAAGCAAAGTTCGAACTTCGATGCATGAGCACCTGAGATTATCAGTTAGCGTTGTCAGCTTGAATTAAGAGAGAAATATTAGGTCCGAAACGAAAGCAGTACAGAACAAGGTGGTGTAGTCAGAAACACAGCGCTGGCGCTCTCTCTGCCGTTTGCAGTGTTTTGCACGTGGAAATCATGCATTTGTTTTTAAATCAAGATTTCAAATTGAGAGATGATCGCTGTATCGAACGTTTCGAGCTGTTCAACACTAGCTCCCTGGCCTTCCCAAGAGAGAGGTTGTGGGAATGGAGGTGGTGATGGCGATAGTAAGTAATAGGGGGGAAGGGGCCCTTAGGGAGGGAGAGAGAGAGTTGGGGGGGGGGGGAGAGAGACTTATATAACAATGGTATATGTCATTTCAAAGTTGAAGATAACGGGCCCATAAACAGGGGAGTTATTAGCGATCAAAAGTGTGACGTATATGTAGCAAAGTGCACTTCGCTACCCTAAACACTCTAATCATCGCATAGCGAAACAGCCTTGTGTACAGTACAAACGGGATAATCCATCCCATAGCAGACGATACGATGATGCGCGCGCACCTTGCCGGCGCAAATTCTAATACAATACCTTTCTTTATATATCTACCTAACTTCTATCTTTCAAAGTCCCTTTTATCTTTGATACGGTCCTAATTATATTTAGGTTTGCATAGAAGTCACTGATTAGGCTGGATGGCTGCATATTATTGTGTTATTTACGATAATGCTTCGAACTGACCAAAGCGTCACTCTGACCTTGACCGGTTATCATGTATCGCCGAAAGAAATTGATTCTCACAAACTCATATTTGTCTTTTCAATCATTGTTTTGTCATTTTTGTATCACTATTACATATCCCGTACCTATGTTGCATATGATTTTAGTTTGTTTATAAGGATTTGGTTGTAATGAGTGATGCTTGGTTCCTCTGCAAAGATTGCTAATTTATGCAGACAGGTACTCGCGCAGGAATTTAGCCGATTCCATTTACTTTCGGACTTTACCGCTTCGTACTAAGTCAATGTATAATTTTCCCCCAAGTAACGCATATCATGATGTTTGTCTAGGGTTCTTCTTTTTATCTGTATGATTTATGAGTTTGTCCATTATTCCAGTTTAGAGAGTTTTGTAATTTTCCGCACTGAAGTTGGTTCAGTGCCTTCACTAGGACCATTGTTTTTGCATCCTACTAAATAAATATAAGTTTTTATGAAATGTGATCTATTGCAATGGAAAGCTAAAGGTCGTAGCTTTAATTTGATGTATTGTTTGTTATGATTGGTTATGTATTTGTTTAAATAACGTAGGGTAAAGCAAGTGTAAGAAACACAGATTCCGTGTTTCTGGCCGTATTCAGGCGATTTTTATTCTCGGCGGACGGTGCTTTCTGTGCAGTCCGCGCCGGGGCTATAAGTATAAGCCGGACCCCGGCATAAGCATGCATTCGCTCCTAGCAGCTGAACACGACACTACACTTGCTTTGCTGTCTACGGGTTTCGCCTTCGGCCTCTACGTTTCCTTGCATTGTTTTCTTGAATAAAAAGTTGAAACAAGACGCTTGGACTTGGGCTTCGTGTCTACTACCCTTCCACTCCTCCACTACATTTGGCGCTGCGCAGCAGGGTACAGAAGCATCAACTGAAAGAAGACAGTACAGGCAAACATGGCGGACGAGGCAAACACCCCCAACCTGCGGCTCTGCAAGCTGAGGCGTTTCACCGGCGAGGGCGACTGCGCCGAGACTTTTATTCAGGAGGCCAAGCTGATCCTGCAGCTACAGACGGTCCCTGCACTTGCTGCAGCGGCATGGATCCTTGGAGCGCTGGACGGAAGGGCTCGACAGGAGGTCATCAGGCGACCAGCAGCGGAGGTCAACACGCCAGCCAAAATTTACTCCATCTTGGAGCAGACGTGGGGCGACCAGCGAGATAGTGTCGCGCTGGCTGCCGCCTTCCACAGACGACAACAGGGTCTCGGCGAGTCCGTTAGCGAGTACGCCAGCCACCTACGCGCTGTGTGGGCCAAGACCAATGCTGCCGAGGCCAACACACTGAACGACAATACGCTGCTCAAGACCTTCGCCACAGGACTCCACCCACAATCCCTGAAGCGTGACATGTGCCGCTTCCTGCGAGAAAAGCCGGCCGCCACCTTCGACGAAGTGTTATTTTGCGGTTGTGTGACCTTGATGGAACTGTGTGGTGCCCATTTGGTGAGTGTGACTATAGCCCTTATTCATCGGACTGTGTATGACGGTGTAGAGAGCCAACAGGACTCAGCCAGTGTATATACTGTATTCGAGTGGCTGTAGCGCGTGCAATCCCATTCTTAGCTAGTGTGACACGTCATATCGGACTTGACGGATACAGACTTGGGCTGGTGACGTTAGCCATGTGGTATTACATAAGACTTTCCTCGGTGTTCGCGGCAGTGAAGTGACGCAAGTGTTGCGTCCACGAAGAGACTCGCAGGTGTGTTTACTGCCGGGTGTTTTGTTGCCGTTTAATTTGTTGATGTTTGATAATGTTCATTTTCATGTATGCTATGCCATGTTTCTTGCATTGGTATGATTGATATTGATTGTTGCGATTATTTGTCATGATGCTTTGAGTGGAATGTGTTGGCGGATGTTTGCGCTTATTGAAAGATTTTTTTTGGCACAAGCAGATACTACAAATCTGATGGTAATTGCCACCTAGGGTTGAAAGTAATTTAGTGAATACTTGCTGACCTTCAAATAAGGCCCTGTATCATCACTTTCTTAAATGCTCTCGCGTAAACTAAGTTATGATTTACCTTGTTACCTTTAAATAGGCTTGGTACAGATCATTTGTAATGTTGGATGTCATTGCATTGTGTCAGGTGTATTGTACATGATGTATCATTTTAACAGTGTCAGGTAACTACGTCATTCATTAGTGAATCTGTCCATTTTGTAACTGTTACGTTTTTCACCTAAAATACGTCTTAAACACAGCCTTTACTGTAAAGCCGTGAGCGAGAGTTTTTGTGAGTGTTGAGCTTGTGCATACAACAGCGCACATTGAAAGAGAAATCCTATATTATCAACTAAACGGATTGGCGGGGATAAAGGTTGCATTTTTGTATGGTAGTGTTGACATTGTGTTACTTTTTCTCAGTGGAGAAAATTTGATAATTGTAGCAATGTTTTCCCATGAAATTCCTGATTGTTTGCACTTTTATGTTTTTGACGCAGTACTTTGATCATATGTAAGACACTTTGTAAAATGCAGGCCTCACTTTTGATTTAGCAAAGCTGGTACTGATCACGAGAACATGTTTTTGTAACTGTCGATTTTCTCAGTGACATATGTGAAAGTCATAGGCAAAGTTTTCGCAATTTTTCTCTTTTTGGATAATCTAAGATGGTTTGATAAATTCAGCCCTTAGGCTTTCCTGTTTTTCTTAAAATCAGCGCGGCCGCTGATATGTAAAAGAGTTGGGGGGGATGTAGCAAAGTGCACTTCG
>NW_027128157.1:22500-35896 GCF_037325665.1 Littorina saxatilis
AATAAAAAAAAATAAACAAAATTTAACCTAATAAGAATGTTTGTTAGCATGAATTAAGGTCGTGTCGCAATTTTTCAACCAAGACAAAAAATTTTATTTAGAAAATTATATTCGGAATAATTTTCAATCTTTTAAATTTGTGTGTGTTAAAATTAAATGGCGGGATGGGGTGTTGGTAACCAAACCAACACTTTATTTCGCAAAGCTAGCGTGCGCAGCTAGAGATTGTATTCTTTGATTTTGAATTTTTGTTTGTTTGTTTGCTTAACGCCCAGCCGACCACGAAGGGCCATATCAGGGCGGTGCTGCTTTGACATATAACGTGCGCCACACACAAGACAGAAGTCGCAGCACAGGCTTCATGTCTCACCCAGTCACATTATTCTGACACCGGACCAACCAGTCCTAGCACTAACCCCATAATGCCAGACGCCAGGCGGAGCAGCCACTAGATTGCCAATTTTAAAGTCTTAGGTATGACCCGGCCGGGGTTCGAACCCACGACCTCCCGATCACGGGGCGGACGCCTTACTTCATTGTCTGTTTGATATGAGGATCGATACTTGATCTTTTTATCGTGCTTTAAAAGATTCAAGGATTGTTTGCGTTTGCTTGATCACACTAAACGGACTGGGTGGCCGAGTGGTAACGCACTTGCGCTCGGAAGCAAGAGGTTGCGAGTTCGACCCTGGGTCAGGGCGTTAGCAATTTTCTCCCCCCTTTCCTAACCTAGGTGGTGGGTTCAAGTGCTAGTCTTTCGGATGAGACGAAAAACCGAGGTCCCTTCGTGTACACTACATTGGGGTGTGCACGTTAAAGATCCCACGATTGTCAAAAGGGTCTTTCCTGGCAAAATTGCATAGGCATAGATAACAAAATTGTCCACCAAAATACCCGTGTGACTTGGAATAATAGGCCGTAAAAAGTAGGATATGCGCCGAAATGGCTGCGATCTGCTGGTCGATGTGAATGCGTGATGTATTGTGTAAAAAATTCTATCTCACACGGCATAAATAGATCCCTGCGCCTCGAGTCAGAGTCTGGAGATACGCGCGCGATATAAGACTTGAATCATATAACTAAGAACACGAGAGACTAAAAACACGAACACGCTATATTCCAACATCGGACGACTACCATTCGTGAATAACTTGATGGTTGAAAATGCAGATCTGCTAATATGCACTGCCATTACTTGTTTAAGACATGCACGGATCATATCACAAACGTGTGCTACTCCCTATAACTGAAACGTTAAAGCACCCTCACAAAAACACACTAGTAATTAATATCACAGTGGGAAGTATCCTCTTGAGCTTATACTTTAAAACGCTATTTAGCTTTGGTTCCTCAATGTTTGTTTGATGTTTGTTTGTTTTCAGGAGGGGGGGAGAGAGAGAGAGAGAGAGAGAGAGAGAGAGAGAGAGAGAGAGAGAGAGAGAGAGAGAGAGAGAGAGAGAGAGAGAGAGAGAGAGAGAGAGAGAGAGAGAGAGAGAGAGAGAGAGAGAGAGAGAGAGAGAGAGAGAGAGAGAGAGAGAGAGCATGAGTAACCATTGAATGCCATTTTCAGGTGTCATTTTTTCTTACTTGTTAATGTTTTGATTTCAAGGGAAATTGTGTTTTGATTTCAAGGGAAATTGTTTTTGATGGTTACAAAATATAATGATTACACTTACTGGCGAATGACACAACGTGTCCTGTTCCCTGCCACACACAGTCTTCAGTTCTTTGTCACTCATAGTGTTGAATTTACTGTCACAAACACACTCACAGCCACAGTCACACACCCTCACTTGGCGAAAACAGACTTTCTTTCTTTATTTGGTGTTTAACGTCGTTTTCAACCACGAAGGTTATATCGCGACGGGGAAAGGGGGGGAGATGGGATAGAGCCACTTGTCAATTGTTTCTTGTTCACAAAAGCACTAATCAAAAATTTGCTCCAGGGGCTTGCAACGTAGTACAATATATTACCTTACTGGGAGAATGCAAGTTTCCAGTAAAAAGGACTTAACATTTCTTACATACTGCTTGACTAAAATCTTTACAAAAATTGACTATATTCTATACAAGAAACACTTAACAAGGGTAAAAGGAGAAACAGAATCCGTTAGTCGCCTCTTACCACATGCTGGGGAGCATCGGGTAAATTCTTTCTCGTCCCAACCAATATGGGACTCCCCCTAACCCGCGGGGGTAGCGAAAACAAACACAATTCTCAAGAATCAAGTAAGCAACATATATTTTGCAAACCATAATCTGTACTGAGGTTCAATGGGAACCACATTTTTAGAGCAAAAGTTTAAAACAACACAAGAAGACTTAAAAATGTTTTCCTACTGGACAGAGCAAATACACGTAACAATGCTGCGGGTCCATACAAAAGTCATGATCAATGGGAGTTATCCACAACCCAGACAATCTCATACAAAGGACAGCTGTCATGACATCTGTCAGTGCAGACGTCCACATATTTACACCAAAAAGAAACAAGGTAAACCAGAAAACAAGAAGAGCAAACGCTCGATCGAGTCACTTTCGCAGTTCTGAATATTATATGAGGCATCAGATGGACAGGAAGAAATTGCTATTCACAACACAATGAGTCACGTTCACATAAAATTTGAGCCCGGTCACTTTTATAGTTTCCGAGAAAAGCCCAACGTTAAGTTGTGTGTTGCCGAACAGAAAAGGCTAGTTATCTCCCTTGTTTTTCTGATAACGTTCGTAAAAGGCTACAGATGTAAATACTTTGATGTAAAGAATAATCCTACAAAGTTTCAATCACAGCCGATGAACTTTGTCAAAGATATAAAATGTCTAATTTTTCCTTTGACGCTGACCTGTGACCTTGAAAAAGGTCAAAGGTCAACGAAACCATCGTTAAAGTGTAGAGGTCATTGGAGGTCACGACTAAACAAAATATGAGCCCGATCGCTTTGATAGTTTCCGAGAAAAGATATAAAATGTCTAATTTTTCCTTTGACGCTGACCTGTGACCTTGAAAAAGGTCAAAGGTCAACGAAACCATCGTTAAAGTGTAGAGGTCATTGGAGGTCACGACTAAACAAAATATGAGCCCGATCGCTTTGATAGTTTCCGAGAAAAGTCCAACGTTAAGGTGGTGTCTACGGACGGCCGGCCAGACGGCCGGCCGGACAGACTAACACTGACCGATTACATAGAGTCACTTTTTCTCAAGTGACTCAAAAATCATGAAACATAATCAAGTGATACTGTAATCCGAATCAATTTTCACTTCAAAATTTGTGTCATACCAAATGTTTAGAGCAAAAGTTTAAAACAACACAAGAGATTTGAAAAGGTTTTCCAACTGCATGGGTGGGAGCAAAAAATCTGTGCTTTACGAAAAAAAAAAGTGTATGACCGGGGGGCTTGTAACCACTTTGCTTGTCGACAAAAATATTTCTTTTAACTTCCCTCAAAGTATTAAACAATGGCGACTGCACGTGAGAGGGAACAATAAAGAGACCAAAAAGCAATGTACTCACGTTAAAATGACGAACACGGAACAAATAACAGGGACGTTTCGACCTAAGGGTCTTCTTCAGGCACAAAAACACAAAAGTACACACACAAAAAAGAAGAAGAAAGACGATAGAACAAATAAAGAGGAGAACAACTGACAAAAGAACTGCACTGCACAAACCAAAGTGCAGTTTTCCCTCAAAGTGACAGGAAACTGCGGGAAATGGAATTAATATTACAGTAGGAAGTAACAGTTAAATTTAGTACATGTGCTTCATGTGTTCTTTTCATTTGCCACTTTATCTTTAATTTGGGTCCAGGATCTCCCTTCCAGTGTTTGGCTGCCTGCAATGCCCAACAAAATTTGTTTCTTTCCTGGAAGCTTTCCTCCCAAAATGGAAGCTTGAAAAAGCTTCCTCACGGCCTTCTCTTCTTCTCTCGAGAACTTGCTGTAGTTCCCTGAAACAGAAATTGACAGCTGTTCCTCAAAATGCCTTTGTTGTACATGCTAAAGACTACAAAAAATGAGCACCCAAAAAATCACACCTTCCATGGAGACAATAACGTACAAAATACAAAATAAAAAACAATACTGACAAAAATACATAATTCCCAGGCCTTCAAAGTGAGAGGAAAAGAAACAAGAAGGGCAAAGCCCATACGACTCACATGCTTGACCTAAACCTAGCAATGACATCATACACTAAGAACTGCTTTACAAATTTTTCCTACCAAAATACATGTGACCTTGACCCAAGGTCAAGGTCATCCAAGGTCATGCAACACAAAGCTGTTAATTCAAGACATAGGAAGTACAATGGTGCTTATTGGCTCTTTCTACCATGAGATATGGTCACTTTTAGTGGTTCACTACCTTATTTTGGTCACATTTCATAAGGGTCAAAGTGACCTTGACCTTGATCATATGTGACCAAATGTGTCTCATGATGAAAGCATAACATGTGCCCCACATAATTTTTAAGTTTGAAACAGTTATCTTCCATAGTTCAGGGTCAAGGTCACTTCAAAATATGTATACAATCCAACTTTGAAGAGCTCCTGTGACCTTGACCTTGAAGCAAGGTAAACCAAACTGGTATCAAAAGATGGGGCTTACTTTGCCCTATATATCATATATAGGTGAGGTATTCAATCTCACAAACTTCAGAGAAAATGGGAAAAATGTGAAAAATAGCTGTTTTTTAGACAACATTTATGGTCCCTGTGACCTTGACCTTGAAGCAAGGTCAAGATGCTATGTATGTTTTTTGGGGCCTTGTCATCATACACCATCTTGCCAAATTTGGTACTGATAGACTGAATAGTGTCCAAGAAATATCCAACGTTAAAGTTTTCCGGACGGACGGACGGACGTCCGGACGTCCGGACGTCCGGACGTCCGGACGGACGGACGGACGGACGACTCGGGTGAGTACATAGACTCACTTTTGCTTCGCATGTGAGTCAAAAAAACAGAATGATACAGCTAACGGGCGGGGATATAGCTCAGTTGGTAGCGCGCTGGATTTGTATTCAGTTGGCCGCTGTCAGCGTGAGTTCGATCTCAGGTTCGGCGGAAATTTATTTCACAGAGTCAACTTTGTGTGCAGACTCTCTTCGGTGTCCGAACCTCCCCCCGTGTACACTACATTGGGTGTGCACGTTAAAGATCCCACGATTGACAAAAGGGTCTTTCCTGGCAAAATTGCTTAGGCACAGTTAATAATTGTCTACCTATACCCGTGTGACTTGGAATAATAGGCCGTGAAAGGTAAATATGCGCCGAAATGGCTGCAATCTACTGGCCGTATAAAATTTCATCTCACACGGCATCACTGCAGAGCGCCTAGAACTGTACCCACGGAATATGCGCGATATAAGACTCATTGATTGATTGAACAGAGCTAACCATATCTAAAACATAGCTAAACGACTCCCAACATGAAAAAATGGTTATTTTGAGTCCCCGGCCCCCTTCAGTGAATCTGGATCACATTTTGTAAAACCGCAACAAACATTATTGAGTTTTTGGAGCGCTGTGGCAACTTTAAAACTTTTAATTTGACCCCTACCTTGTTTTAATGACTGCCAGATTACCTAACGACTTCTGAATCACACACACATTGAAAGCATTGACAAGGTTTTTGATGATGATTAAATGTTATAATTAGCTCATTAATATAAATTTGGAAGCAAGCAAAGCTCGCTGTCCACTATTTCTTGCTGGAGGGCATAGAAAGGTAAAACAAGAAGGGCAAAGCCCATACGACTCACATGCTTTACACATTTTTCCTACCAAAATACATGTGACCTTGACCCAAGGTCAAGGTCATCCAAGGTCATGCAACACAAAGCTGTTAATTCAAGACATAGGAAGTACAATGGTGCTTATTGGCTCTTTCTACCATGAGATATGGTCACTTTTAGTGGCTCACTACCTTATTTTGGTCACATTTCATAAGGGTCAAAGTGACCTTGACCTTGATCATATGTGACCAAATGTGTCTCATGAAGAAAGCATAACATGTGCCCCACATAATTTTTAAGTTTGAAACAGTTATCTTCCATAGTTCAGGGTCAAGGTCACTTCAAAATATGTATACAATCCAACTTTGAAGAGCTCCTGTGACCTTGACCTTGAAGCAAGGTAAACCAAACTGGTATCAAAAGATGGGGCTTACTTTGCCCTATATATCATATATAGGTGAGGTATTCAATCTCAAAAACTTCAGAGAAAATGGGAAAAATGTGAAAATAGCTGTTTTTTAGGCAACATTTATGGCCCCTGCGACCTTGACCTTGAAGCAAGGTCAAGATGCTATGTATGTTTTTTGGGGCCTTGTCATCATACACCATCTTGCCAAATTTGGTACTGATAGACTGAATAGTGTCCAAGAAATATCCAACGTTAAAGTTTTCCGGACGGACGGACGTCCGGACGACTCGGGTGAGTACATAGACTCACTTTTGCTTCGCATGTGAGTAAAAAAAAACCCACCATGTTGGTTGGATTTAAAAATTATTTTGTGGGGTGTGTATTAATACAAGGAAATGGAACGAATATGATAAAATAAAATAATCAACAAGAACAACCCAAAAATCAATGAGACCATGAATTGCATCAAAGACAGGTTAGAATTTGTGTAGTGTGACTCCTCTTTTATGGTGCATTACACTGAAGAGCACTGAAGAGCAACCGCCCTGATATTATACGTTATTTGCGTTTTTGACCAAAATATGACATTTTACACACATCTCGACAGTCATTGTTCACCTCGACTGCTAGCGCAGTCTCGGAGAACAATGACTGTCTTGATCTGTGTAAAATGTCATATTTTGGTCAAAAACGCAAATAACATTTATTTATCGATTGCATTCCTTTCAGGTACTGACTTTGTTGTTTTAACGATTGAACGAGCACACACACACTTGCAATCAAACACATAAGCTTCATATTTGGGCGTTTCAGGTTGGCCGAAACTTCAAAGGAACTACAAAACACACGTCATGTACTGACTTTGTTGTTGTTTTGACATTGAACAGCACACACACATGCAATCAAACACATGACGTGTGTTTTGTAGTTCCTTTGAAGTTTCGGTCAACCTGAAACGCCAAAATATGAAGTTTTGTATGCCTCTGACGTCACATGGCTCAAAGAAGGGAAATCCAATGTCCAATCGATACATAACCCTTTGTGGTGGACTGGGCATTAAGCAAACATACAAACAAAGAGACTGAAGAGCGCAAGTCTGCTGTATGTACACTGAGCACAAAAAGTTAAGTTCTGTGAAATTTGGAGAGCCTGCAGCTACCCAGCAAAAACACCATTAAAACCATTGATTTTTTGCTGTTTTTCAGTTTTGTGGTCGCTCTGTTTTACACACTAGATCAGCCTGACAGCGCGACAGATTTGAACGAAATTTGTATGAACCATTAGGTAAGACACCAAATAAACTTTCGAATGTAAAAAATGTAAAATATTCAGTTTAAGTCACTGTTTCAACGGTTGAAAGTGAATCAAGCCATCAAAAAACACAATTTTTGAGAGTAGATGTGGTCACGGACCAGTGACATCATACCCAGATATTGCTCAGATTCCAGAAACACATTTTTGAGCAGAAGAAAGACTGATTTTCAAATTCACGTATATTTCTGACCAAATAACTGCTGTTATCTGGGGTATACCATTGAAAAAAATATCCTTTACTTTTTTGTGCTCAGTGTATCAGTGCACGGCAATGAAAGTCACAAAGTTAAAAAGTGTGTGGAGTTGTACCTGCAATGTGTGGCCTCTCCGATGAGAGACCACATATCCCTTTTAAGGCACAGTAAGCCTCCCGCAAACCATCAAAGACACACAGTACAAACACCCTTTTGTTTGAACACTCACCGCTTGAGAATATCTGAGGTGCCTTACGTAAAGAGCCAGCAATTTTCAATGAATTTATTTTTGCATGGTTTATCTAACGCCATAGCCATCGTGGACCCCGGGGTGTGATCAACTTTCCTTTTTTTTCACAATCTAGTCGTCAGTTTCTGATTTCAATGCGACTCGCCTTATCTGCATCAGAACATTATCGTGTAACTCTGAATCTAAAATGCAACAACGACTGCGAGTCACACAAACTTAACGGTGGAGTTTGGCTTCAAAGAAGCAAGTTCAATGCAAAAAATGTGTCTGCTTCGGGAAACACTTCTTTGCGTGACAAGCTTCCGGACTCCCTTTTTGTCCATTTTTCAAAACTTCGAGTTGTACTGATCTTTTTTTGATGAAAAACAAATCTTTTAGGATTAATGAATGCTTGTGTTACAAGTCGTCAATTTATTATTTAGATTTTAGTACTAGCGCCAAAAAGCGTCTGATTTTGGTACTAGACAATCCTGCAGGCCATGCAAAAATAAAATCTTAAAAAAATGCTAGCTCTTTACGGAGGGTACTTAGGATGTTCGCAAGCGGTGAGTGTTTAAATGAAAGGGTGTTTGTACTGTGCGTAAAAAACCTGGCAATGTCTGTTCAGAAACTGATAGTTTACGTAAACCAGAGTGTGCTGACGCTTTCTGTTGTCCATTTGTCTATTATCCCTACCAAAATTACCCGTCAACATGACAGGCCACCTTCAATTTAAGGACACTTCTGGCAAGTCATTGCAGGTACCCCTGTACTATCTTTTGCAATCAGTATATAAGAAAACTAGCTATTGTAGTCTAAAAATCAGTACTGGCACAATGGTGCACAAGTGCTTTCCATGACCACTTGTGATCTGGTTTAGCTCCTTGCAGGACACATACCAATTAATTCCGTCTCTGCCATGGTTTCGGATGATCAAGAGGGCCTGCGAGCGTTGGGGCTCCGGAAGAGCCTGGGCCGCAGCAACATCTGCCTCCTCGCTGTGGCTTTTTATGAGGTGCCGGTTGAGGTGTTGAGCAAAGTACTTTTCGCAGAAGATACAAAAGTATCGCTTGCCCTCTGTCTGGATTTTGACTCCTGAAACCCATGATACTTGAATAATGAAGTTGGAAACTACATCACAAAAGAAAGGAAAAAGAGGGGTTAGTTTAAAGGTCCTTATAATAATAACAAAATATATTATATATATATATACAAGTGCCGACCTTCAACAGGGTCAGGACAGCATCCCCCCAACTATTAGAGAACAATTCCAAAATTCTTTCACAGTAACAAAAACTATGTTCCTTGTTTATAAAAAATAATGACACACCTTTTATTCGCAGTTATAGCAACAACAAAGAAAACTGCCTGAAATGGAAGAGGGGGAAGACCAAATTGAATCAAATCTTATTTTACAAGGTTTGTGGCATAAGCATTACAGAAATTCTTTCTTTTTCATACTACTCTAATCATATATACACACGGACATACAAATAGAACAGAGAGAGAAAGATAATGGTTTATATTACTAAGGCCACAGACCCATATACAAACCAATGGGGGTGAGAGAGAGAGAGAGAGAAAGAGAGAGAGAGAGAGAGAGAGAGAGAGAGAGAGAGAGAGAGAGAGAGAGAGAGAGAGATTGAGAGAGAGAGAGAAAGACAGAGAGAAAGAGACGGACAGTGAGAGAGAGAGAGAGAGAGAAAGATAGATGGGTTCTTTTTCCCAACTATTGGTTTTTTTGGGGGGTACTCCTTTTTTTATGTCAGGTCGATTTGGGGGGTACCCTTGCTTGAGCATCGTCATGTGACCACTGTGAAAGAAATTTTTGATCAGGAAAAAAGTACCACAGAGTCAAGTGGGGTGCCTTTACTGGCCTAATAGGATTGAATGAAATGAAATGGGGATGAATGCCTTAAACATATTGCAGTAGAAGTTTAGGCAACTCTCATTCATCCCATAAACATTCTCAGTCACTGAAGACATGCGTGCATACCTTTGCTTGTATTTTCCTCCGGTGATGTCGGGCTTTTGGTACCTGCATACAGAATGAAAGTAAATTAAAACTTGTGCATGCTTAGTTTGAAATTGAACAGATCATGAACCAGGTACCAAAAATATATACCGGCACGGTTGGCCTAGTGGTAAGGTGTCCGCCCCGTGATTGGGAGGTCGTGGGTTCGAACCCCGGCCGGGTCATACCTAAGACTTTAAAATTGGCAATCTAGTGGCTGCTCCGCCTGGCGTCTGGCATTATGGGGTTAGTGCTAGGACTGGTTGGTCCGGTGTCAGAATAATGAGACTGAGTGAGACATGAAGCCTGTGCTGCGATTTCTGTCTTGTGTGTGGCGCACGTTATATGTCAAAGCAGCACCACCCTGATATGGCCCTTCGTGGTCGGCAAACAAACAAACAAACCAAAAAGATATAAACACCAAAACGCTTTTGTATGACGGCTTACTAGTGCCAGAACCTAAGGTTACCATTTTCACGTGAAAATTAGTAAATAACAGTGTTAATTACTTATTTTCAATTTTGCCTCGTTTTTGGTCACAGTAGTCGGACTTTAAGAGTCCGCACTGAGAGGCTACAACGTCCGTCAAACATCACTCTCACAATATTTCTGAAATATCTTTTAATAGAAGGCCTTATCGAGCAAGTTATCCGACGGGAAGATGCATGTCAGTTTTCTGCAATAGCACTTTCCTTAACGTTGTTTTGGGTAACTTAAAAAAGAATAATCGAGCCCAAAAACTTTTGAATCGAAGCTGCTTTTAGCAGACGGACTTTTGATCAGCTGTGCTCACACACTTTCACATATATCTTTCAATATAATTCCTTATTCGACAAGTTGTCAGGCAGACAGCTGTGCCTCATATTCATTTACACTACAACACTCATACATCTGCTTTGTAGTGTATTACTATTAGTGAAAGACAATTGATCCAAAAATGTTCGAATCGAGAGAGGAAAAATGGCGTGTGGCCGGACGTGTGCTAAAGGTCCGACCACTAGCAGACTGATCTGTTCGGTCTAGGCTAACACACTTTCACAAATGTCTTTCGATAGAATTCGTTATTCAACAAGTTGTCGGACACACAGTTGTATGTCACTGTTATCTACACTGTAACACATGCGTTCAGCTCTTATTGTTAATTTGCATCGGATTAATAGTCTACCAGCCAGCCTTCTATGTCATGTATGAAACCTGGAAATGACCCTGTTCCTGTAAATTTTTATGACGGAAATGTAATCTATAGGGTACGGAGAGTCAAATTAGCTTGGTTGCCTAAAGTTGCACTTTGGGAAATTCTCAGAATCCAAGATGGCCGCCCAACGGTCATCTTGAAGATGGTCAATATGTAACTTTTGATCCAGATGGGCTAAAGAGTCGTGTAATACCTCAATATAGGGTTTTTTGATGTCGGCGAGTTCATTTCTGAGGTTGGTTTGTCAATCCTGTCAACAGAATCCAAGATGGCCGCCAAGATGGCCGTCAAAATATATAAAAACACATTTCTCGCCATATCTGGGTTTCTAAAGCAGCTAGATTCATGATCTTAGTGCTGACCATGTTTCCAAAGGCTGGGAAGCCGTTCTGATATCACCCAGATGCAAGATGGCTGCCAAGATGGCAGGTAAACGTCATTCACGCTCAAATCAATGTCACACAAAAATAAGGAAAACGCCATATTGTTTGTCTTTTGTCTGAAAGAACATGTTAGCATCCAGTTAAAGAGGCAACTTTCAGAAAAGCCGATGGGTCTCGATGGTGGGGATGGACAGAAGGAGAGCAAGCACAAAGAGGAAGGTGAAAGAAGGCGAGCGATCGACGCAGCAGACCGGACGAAGATTGCAGAGGAACTGCAGAAGTACTCGCACCCTCTCATTGTTGAGTCCACTGCAGACCTGTTTACCCCCATAAGTGTTTTGGAGTAATGCTCAGCCCCAAAAATAGTAATCCTGGCACAAAAATAGTAATCATCCAGCATTCGTCGCTAATTACAACGCACATGACAACTGTGTCTGCGAAACGCAATCATGCACATATATCCATCATTCACAAACAAAACACATCAGTCAGTTTTTGTAGTCATCATAATTTCAAAGAAGATCACATCAAAAGCACATGCATCACTGATTCTTTTTCTTTTGCTCGTAGTAGGCCTTTTTCAGTGTGTCAAGCGCTTCTCTACTGTACTTGCGCTTGCCGAATGAGTGAGGGCGAGACTTCACCACTAGAATAAGGCTCTCCAGCGTCTCATCAGACAGACATGATCTCTGGTCAGTCCTGTGCTTTTTCACCCCATTTTGCCATTGAAAAAAACAATGCCAAACATGTGAATTGATAAAAAAAAAAAGATAAAAAAAAAATTAATATTTTTTATTGATGAAAATTGTAGTCTTGACACGGATAGCGGAATGGCGTTTTTTTTGCAGAAAATCGTAATAAATTACGCCAAAATCGTAAGGGTAAACAGGTCTGCCACTGACCTGTACAACATCGTCAACGGGCAGATCGCGCCAGCAAAAGTAGGCCTAAATGTCCAAGATGCACTCAAGATCGGCAGCACTCAAAGTGAACAGTTCGCCGCTTCGCTTCACAGCACATTCCATGGCCCGATCGAGAGGAAAGTGAAGACCATGCAGGAGATGAAAAAGGTAGTGGTTGTGAAAGACAAGGCCATCTTTGACATTGAAACATTATTCGTACGGCTTCAGATCATTAGGCAAACAACGTGGTGTGAAGGCGTCAGACATCTTCAAGTACGAACTCAGTCCCGTACCTCCATCTCTCATCGACGAGTTCGGGAGTTTGAGGAAAGGAGACAGGCTGTGCTCGTCAAGTGTCATGGTGTGCCGGTCAACAACGCACCTGCACCAGACGTGGTGCTGGTCGACTCCTGTACCATGTTGTGTGGCCAGTGCGGGGACAGCAGGAGATTTTGTCGCGAGTTTCGGCGCTCGACTGAGCCGCTATCCTCCAGCAGCACAGAAACTGGTGTTGTTTGACAGGTACCATGAGAATCAGCCAACTGCGAAGGGACCCACGAGAGGATGAGGAGGGCAGGGGAAGGATCAAAGGACTTCGTCTGACACCCACAACCCCCCTCCCACACAGAGAAGCTATCATGAAGAATGCCAACAACAAACGCCTCCTCAGCAACATCCTGTGGACATCCTCTGCAGAACAACGGGAGCTTGTCAGCAGTTTCGATTGTCTTGCACCCATGAGGAGGCGGATATCACGCTGTGCAGCTACATGCTGAAGGCTGCAGCAGGCGGGGCGGAGACGATCAGGGTGTGCTGTGTGATGACACTGATGTGTTCGTCCTTCTGTTAGCATGGAGGAAGAGGATACAGAAGAGCATCCAGATGGAGAAATGGGACGGCACGGTGCTTGACATTCGCGCAACAGTGGACAAATTGGGGGACAAGTGTGGTCAGCTACTCGGCATGCACGCTTTATCGGGCTGCGACACCGTGTCGTACCCCTGTTACAAGGGCAAGAAG